>NW_011348302.1:0-2572 GCF_000735185.1 Notothenia coriiceps
GTTTTCTTTGACTAAAATATGACTAAAATGCTCAGACTTTTAGTCGACTAAATCTTGACTAAAATATTTACTGTTTTAGTCGACTAAAATAAGACTAAAATGCTCAGACTTTTAGTCGACTAAAACTTGACTAAATAAAAACAGGATGAAGGTGACTAAATATGACTAAAACTAAAAGGAAATTTAACACGGGACTAAGACTAAAACTAAATTAAAAAAATAGCTGACGAAATTAACACTACCTGGGGGCTTGGTCTCCCCCCTTTCATCCCTTTTTAGTTACAACACCCACCCCACCTGTTGCCGTCCCTCCCCCTCCTCTATTTCAGTCCAAACAGCTGCTGCCCGGCTCACTGTATATTTACTGTTACAGAACAAACTGTGTGTTTACTGTTACAGAACAGACGACACGTGGCAGGGTTTCTCAGAGCTGTGACCTCATTTGACTTTGTGTTGACTTTCATCACATGCGGGCCTTAAAGAGAGGCAATTTATTACGTCCATCTGATCAATACAGGGGGCAGGGAGGGAGGGAGGGAAGGAGGGAGGGATTTTTGTAGGTGAGCACAGGAAGTTAGAATTTAAGTTTCTTCCCTTTTTGTGTCGCAATTAATTGTGCGTTAAGATTCAAAGATTCAAGTGTCATATGCACAAAGGTACCGTGTAGAAATGGCAATGAAATTCTGGTGCGCTGATCAGGGGGAACAGGGGGGCACTGGTTCAATCCCCGCTGCGGTCAGCATGCCGCTGTGTCCTTGGGCAAGGCACATCACTGCTCCTGTGGGGAATGCAAGTCGCTCTAACTCTAAAAATCGTCTAACAAGTAATAATAATAATAATGTAATGTTCTACAGGTGGCGCCCTACACCACCTGCCTGGTTAACGGTGTTTACTGGGACCCCCACACCCCCCGCCTGCTCAGAAGAATCGATGCCCAGAAGTTGATCAAACCTCTGAAGAAGTCGGCTCCGGCCACAGAGGGAGCTCCACACCTGCCGCACAAGTACGTTTAGTTTAGTTTGATTGATCAACTGTCACAACACACTGTAAATGGGCCAGCTTTAGCCGACATTGCTACTTTCCAGCTGTTGTCCCCGGCCAGATGATAATGGACACCTTTTTAAAATCACAACACATCAACAGCTGAAGTAGATAGAGACGAAAGGATAAAAGAGAACAATAAAATTCAAACAAAACACGTTACTACATACATGTAACACACACACACACGCCATATCCAACACAGACGAGTGTGTGCAGGTAGTCAGTGAACCATGAGCTGTAAAGGTGGTAAGAGCATCCTTTTATTCTGAAAATCACCTCCTGTGTTCGAAAAGATTCACCTGGAGAAACCCTTCATATCTTTCACTGAAGCTTCGCCTCAGTTTGCTCCACTAACCTCGGCTCACCTCCTGTTTGTCATTTAGTCTGTTTGCCTTCATTGAGTCAGAGATAAGAGGTTTGGCCGTCGTCACATTTGAATTTGTCATGTGCAAACACAAGCGAGATAACAGGAGCTACTGTGGACAGATACACTATCATAAACCCCTGGAAAATTCATGACAATAGCTAACGATTAACCCGACCTAATTAATAAGTTATTTCCACCTGGCTTTGTGTTGGGAGGACGTTGAAACGGGAATTAAAAAGAAACTTCTGAAACTGTTAATGCTGCTAAGAATTCGTTTTCTACTCCTTAAAAGCTTAATTGACCCTCAATCTTTACTGAAGATCTACTTTAAAGAGTCCTCTCCTGCTGATGTTCAGGTGTATATCAGTATGTAGTGTCTCTACTTTAAAGAGTCCTCTCCTGCTGATGTTCAGGTGTATGTAGTGTCTCTACTTTAAAGAGTCCTCTCCTGCTGATGTTCAGGTGTATATCAGTATGTAGTGTCTCTACTTTAAAGAGTCCTCTCCTGCTGATGTTCAGGTGTATATCAGTATGTAGTGTCTCTACTTTAAAGAGTCCTCTCCTGCTGATGTTCAGGTGTATATCAGTATGTAGTGTCTCTACTTTAAAGAGTCCTCTCCTGCTGATGTTCAGGTGTATGTAGTGTCTCTACTTTAAAGAGTCCTCTCCTGCTGATGTTCAGGTGTATATCAGTATGTAGTGTCTCTACTTTAAAGAGTCCTCTCCTGCTGATGTTCAGGTGTATATCAGTATGTAGTGTCTCTACTTTAAAGAGTCCTCTCCTGCTGATGTTCAGGTGTATGTAGTGTCTCTACTTTAAAGAGTCCTCTCCTGCTGATGTTCAGGTGTATATCAGTATGTAGTGTCTCTACTTTAAAGAGTCCTCTCCTGCTGATGTTCAGGTGTATATCAGTATGTAGTGTCTCTACTTTAAAGAGTCCTCTCCTGCTGATGTTCAGGTGTATGTAGTGTCTCTACTTTAAAGAGTCCTCTCCTGCTGATGTTCAGGTGTATATCAGTATGTAGTGTCTCTACTTTAAAGAGTCCTCTCCTGCTGATGTTCAGGTGTATATCAGTATGTAGTGTCTCTACTTTAAAGAGTCCTCTCCTGCTGATGTTCAGGTGTATGTAGTGTCTCTACTTTAAAGAGTCCTCTCCTGC
>NW_011348303.1:0-2518 GCF_000735185.1 Notothenia coriiceps
ATAACAGTGTGTTATTTTGAAAAGAATAACAAATTAGAAGGAAAAAAAGATTTTAAAAATACAGATTTCAGTATCCTGAGGCTCTCAGCCCCATTTATTTTCCTCACAGAAGGCAACAAAAATCAGAAATTATACGATTTAAAATAAAAACAATAATTGTGGCTTGATATTGAGTAAGAACATGTTTTTATGAAACACACAACTTCAAGTCTTCTTATAACACGTAATGCCGTGAGACTATCAATAGAAATACATTGCTTTTAAAATCGTGCTGTGCAACACGAAAAAAAGGTGAAAATCGTGAGACTGGGTTGGCGCCTCAATTCAACCAGGAAGTGTGTGTGTGTGTGTGTGTGTGTGTGTGTGTGTGTGTGTGTGTGTGTGTGTGTGTGTGTGTGTGTGTGTGTGTGTGTGTGTGTGTGTGTGTGTGTGTGTGTGTGTGTAGAGATACTGTGATGGATCGTTTGAGCTATGTGCAACTCAAGGCATATGCTCGAACGGGAGCTGCCTGGACGCTGCAATCATGTTGCACTATCCGTGCTGAGTGTGCTGAATTTTCGTACAATGTCCCACTGTCTGGCTACCTGCATAAAGTCAAGTGTTCCGCGCAGTTGTCGGCGAAATGTCGCTCCTCTGTTTTCATTGAAACAGCTCCTTATATCCGTTAGCGCAGCTAGCTAGCACCAGATGCTAACAACAATACATGTAAGGTGTGCGCGTTCTCTCTCGCTCGCGCCACACATACACACACTCCCGGTCCTCCCGATGGCCAGTCGGTGCCTGCCGGTGAGCGTGGAAGTGTGGTCTGCCGCAAGCGGGCAGCAGGAGCGGGGCTGTCAGCTTCAGCTTGTAGATGGTATTTTAAACTCGATGCATGCGCTCTGAATCTACGGGGCAGCCGAAGACAAAAAATACACATGCGTTAATCGCCTTAAAATAATTAGTGGCGTTAATTTTTTTTTGCGTTAACCTGTTAACTTGACAGCCCTAGTTACAATGCATTATATAGAGTAACAGTAAAATACTGACTTTAAATGCAGCATTGGAAGCTTAGCTTTCCTGTTTGTATGTCAATGTTAGAGTTTATGTGTGTGGGTGCTGTTAGCAGTGCTCTGCTTGCCTTTGTGTCATGTGTAGGGATTTCTAAATATTGGCTTGCAAGTGTGTTTAAAATACATTTTTGGTGACACTTTAATTCATCTGTTTGTGCTCATGACTTAATTGAACTCTGTATGTATGGTTCCTCAATTATGTCCGCATTGTGTGTATACTGATTGATGTTCCCGTTGTATTACCAGCTTCTCTAAGTGCGGGGTGTGTTTCTTCACCCTGAGGCTGCACTCCCTCCATTAGTGCCCACGCTAACAACACTAATTAGTTAGCGTCGTTTCACCCACGCTGGAAGAATCAATAAGTCCCTTCCTTTCTGCCTGACAGGATGAAGCCGCATAAAGCCCCTTCACACCTCCCTGAATTACGTTTAAGCATAATTAATAGTCTTTAATACCACAAGTCTTTTCAGCGGTGACCAACAAGGGCAGCCATTTTGGATCATTTGCATTCTGATCCTCACCACCAAAGGTTTGTTTAAGCCAAAACTACCAGAAGACATTTGTGAGGAATCTGCAACTAATGGTGAGCATTGTGTAACACCATAATCACATGTTGCTCTTACTATAAAACTGCTGTCAGTGCTGTACAAAAAGTATGACTCAAAATGTATAGTTAACAATAAGATAGGTGTTTTGGACTGGAAAGACAATATGTTTTTAATAGTAGTTATTAAAAAAAATCTCAAACTGAATATGTAATTTTGGTAACACTTTACTACGGTAGCCCTGAAGTGCAAGTCAACAAACACTACAGCATTTTAGAAAACACCACAGCATTTCACAAAACGCTTCAACATTTCAGAAAACACCACAGCATTTCAGAAAACGCTTCAACATTTCAGAAAACACTACAGCATTTTGCAAAACGCAACAGCATTTCAGAAAACACCACAGCATATCACAAAACACTTCAACATTTCAACTTAAACGGAAAGGGTATTCCTTTAGGGAGAACACTTATTGTTTGTGATTCGACAGAGTCAGCCAGAGAAGCACTGCTGTGATTGGTTGTTTTTGCTGCCAGTCTAGAAATGACGCTTCGTGATTGGTCAGCACACGACAGCGCAGCATGTCCCGAAACATCAGCCGTTAGCTGTGAGCACACAGAGCTCACAGCTCCTCATATCTGTTCAGAAACTGGACATGTACAAAACACAGACTGTCTGACACAGACAGTCTGTGTTTTGTACAGATGTAGCGATTCATTTCAGACAGTTTGAAACGCGAGGGCCGTGATTGGTACGTGATCTGCCCTCGCTCAAGGGAAAACCTCCAGCTTGACTTGAAACTGCCCCTGTGATAGATAAATGTAATTATAATGAAGCCAGCTGCAATGGATCATTGATCCACCAGGGGGTGCAGTGGGGTTCCACACTGGAGCTCATGTGAAATAAAGTCAGATACAG
>NW_011348304.1:0-2769 GCF_000735185.1 Notothenia coriiceps
TGTTGTGTGTGCTTATGCACCCAACAGCAGTTCAGAGTATACGGCCTTCTTGGAGACCCTGGAAAGAGTCCTGTATGGGGCTCCTGAAGGGGACTCTTTAATCTTGCTGGGAGATTTCAACGCACATGTGGGCAATGATGGAGAGTGGAGACACTTGGAGGGGAGTGATTGGGAGGAACGGCCCCCCTGATCTGAACCGGAGTGGTGGTTTGTTACTGGACTTCTGTGCTAGTCATGGATTGGCCATAACAAACACCATGTTCGAACATAAGGATGCTCATAAGTGTACGTGGTACCAGAGCACCCTAGGCAGAAGGTCCATGATCGATTTCGTTATCGTATCATCGGACCTGAGGCCGTATGTTTTGGACACTCGGGTAAAGAGAGGGGCGGAGTTGTCAACTGATCACCATCTGGTGGTGAGTTGGGTCGAGTGGCGGGGGGAGCCTCTGGATAGACCTGGTAAGCCCAAACGTGTAGTTCGGGTGAACTGGGAACTTCTGGAGGAGGCCCAAGTTCAGGAGGCCTTCAACTCAAACCTCCGGCAGAGCTTTTCGGGCATCCCTGTGGAGGTTGGGAACATTGAACCAGAGTGGACGGTGTCCCCCAGTCAGAGCTGGTTGATGTGGCCAGGGAAAGGAACGTTTGTTGCTCTCTGCTGGAACTGCTACCTCCGCGACCCAACCACGGATAAGCGGGAGAAGAGGGATGGATAAAAAAAGAGTTCAAAGTTATAGATAATTAATTAATAAATGTATTTGTATCTGTCATTTTTTTTAAAATAATTTAATCATTTTTTAAACAGAATTAATTTAAATAATATGCATTTTTTATAACATGTGAAATCAAGTCAAAGAGCATTTAATTATTATGTTTTAACTATTATTTGTATTACCTAATTATAACTGCCACTTTTAATTCTGACTTTTAATTACTAAGACATTAATGCTTTTGAATATTGTTTTTAAGTATCTGTCTTATTAACCAAACGTATTAAATTAAATGACTATAGTAAATAAAATAAAAAGTAAAAAAGGAGTTTTTATGTAAACCGTATAAAGCCAGCAGGGGGCGACAAAGAGAAGAAACGCGCTCCATTAACACAGCGCACTGGTCCCTCGTTGCTTCCCGTAGCAAAGAAACCACGTTAAAACAAGTATTCTGACTTTTCAAAGTTGATCAGAAATAAAAAACATAATCTGTTAAATATTTAAAACCTTAAACTGAAGTATCCTTACATATAAATCCGTCTGTGGAGAGGTCCTAAAGAGAAACGCGTTTCGTGTGTTCTGACAAGACTCGGCTGCCGTAGTGACAACATGGTATTGGAGAAGAAAAGCTCCGGTGAGTTTTGTTTAATTCTAACACATTTAAACACTTTTATCCATTAAAGCAAGTCTTTTATGTGCTTCTCAGTAAAGTCCCGAGTTAGTACACACATTTAGGAATAGTAAAGGTGTCTAAATGAGGTCTGTGTTTGTTGATCTGTTAGCTGACCTGTTAGCTGCGGCTAGCTGAAGCTAAATCAGGATCATTTTAAACTTCTCTCTGATTTTATGAACTCTAACATCTGGCTTTGTTTTTTTATTATTACATATTCAGTATTTGTATCAACATAAGATACATTCGGCGTAGTTATAATGTGCAATAATGACTAAAAAGAGAGCGAAATCATGACTTCTGCAGCGGGGTTACTGAAGGGATGTTAGCTATATTTACCTCTTTAACACACACACACACACACACACACACACACACACACACACACACACACACACACACACACACACAGAGGCTCTTGTTTACCTGCACTTTATATTATACAGTTTTCTTTATTGTATCCAGATATCAGTCCTAACTTGAATTCAAAACATTGAAGGGAATGTTTGATTTCAGTCGGTCATGTGAATAAATTAAATTGACGTTTTATTAAATACATTTCATTATTATGTTACTGTTATAATTATTGTATTTACTAGTATTCATGTTAACCAAGGTGTGTGTGTGTGTGTGTGTGTGTGTGTGTGTGTGTCTTCCTTCCCCCCCCTCAGCTCGTGTGGAGGCTGACTCCAGACGCAGAGTTCTAGATGAAGCTACGAGGCAGAGGAGGCTGAGCCGGCAGCTGGAGGCTCTGGAGAAAGATAACTTCCAGGTGAGAACATATCAATAACCGTACCCTGGATAATAACACCAGCTGTTGATGTGACCTGTTTCTATACCCTCACTTTATTTAAAACACAGGCACTGCTACCTTTCCCCCCAGAGTTCTGATCTGCTTTTACTTGTTATCTTTTATTATTAGTAACGTGTGCAGACGTGGTCTTTTTGTATTTGTTTATCCATCTATTCTCCTCACTGTACAGGGTTCAGTCTGCGCCGGGCAACACCTGTTAGTAACATGTTTCTAATCATATACAGGGTTCAGTCTGCGCCGAGCAACACCTGTTAGTAACATGTTTCTAATCATATACAGGGTTCATTCTGCGCCAGGCAACAACTGTTAGTGACATGTTTCTAATCATATACAGGGTTCAGTCTGCGCCGGGCAACACCTGTTAGTAACATGTTTCTAATCATATACAGGGTTCAGTCTGCGCCGGGCAACACCTGTTAGTGACATGTTTCTAATCATATACAGGGTTCAGTCTGCGCCGGGCAACACCTGTTAGTGACATGTTTCTAATCATATACAGGGTTCAGTCTGCGCCGGGCAACACCTGTTAGTGACATGTTTCTAATCATATACAGGGTTCAGTCTACGCTGGGCAA
>NW_011348305.1:0-1926 GCF_000735185.1 Notothenia coriiceps
AAATAATAATCATAATCCGTGCATTTTATCCATTAATTTCCCCAACATTGTGGTAAAAAAAACACACGTTTAATCCATGTTGGTGTACTACAACTACAAAAAGCATCGGTTTGTTTTTCATCAGGAAATGCAGACCAGCTCAAACAAACAATCTTTAATCATCATCCTCACGATCATTTAATGTATCATATATTCGCCGAATTGACATGAAAGCACTAATAAATGTAGTGTAATCCACTTGAGTTTACAACTTCAAAAATAATCGATTTGTTTTTATATCACATCCGACGGGAGGAAATTCAGCAGCTCTCACTACCGATTTGTAATCCTAATTTAATCATCATCTTCACCACGATCATTCATGTTTATGTTGACCGAATTGACATGAAAGCACTGACAAATATGAATATACTGTAGTCAACTTCATTAAAACGTTTTTAACGTGCCTAAACTCAGTAATTCACCATTTCTACGCATGACAACACACTTTGTCCGTGTTTGGCTCTCTCGCCACACAGTGAAGCGTTCCCGCATTGACGTCACTTCCGGCTTCCCCCAAAACTTCAAAATGAGTCGAAGGAATTTCCCCGCGATGTTCGAAATTATTGATATTTATCGGAACGGTATCGCACCTTCTTTTTTAAGATGACGGTTCGAGATGACTAGTAGCCCAATATTTCATTGCACAACAGTTGTTGGGAGGCTGTCACAGGCTCTTTAAGTTATTAAATGTACAAAAAGATAAAAACAGCAGAGTCACTGCTGTTAGCAGGGTCTCAGACTCACAGGCACATATGCAGAGATCCAGGGTGATGCACATGGCTTTTCTACCCAGGAATAAGTCTTTGAAACCTGTGGAAAAGTGGTGTGAATAGAGGGAGAGCGCACCCAGAGAGAAGCGGGGTGTGAGACCCACAGAGCGCACCCAGAGAGCTCCTTGCAGCAGATGGCTCTTGCACCCAGACTGTACCCAGAAAACAGGCTGCTTCACAGCACTTTAGAACCCAGGAAAGCAGCTTGAATCGTGGGTACATGAGTGTTAAAAGTGCATTAAACTGTTTTAATTAAAATGTACATTTGACTGCATAAACATCCGGTGTTATGGACATACTCATGTCAGTATGGACAGGATACTGTCAATTTCGTCCACATTAAAGTCATTAAATGTACAAGAAGATAAAAACAGCAGAATCACTGCTGTTAGCAGGGTCTAGGGTCACACACACCAATGTTACCCGGAGAAAAGTCTTCTAAACATGGGTGCATTAATGTTAAAATGCCGGGAAACTGTTTTAATTCAGGACAGACACATCCAGGGGGAGAAGATACAATGTTTACCCACAAATAGTGTTGGAAATACGGGAAGATTAATGTCAAAAGTCGGGCAAAATCTTTAATTAAAATCTTTAAAGACATCACAGGTATATTTGCAATATGTACCTGTTGGAACACACCCAAAAAGTTTGGGGGTCGTGCACCCTTGTTTACCATATCTACCTATTTATCAGCCATAATATCATTGTTTTCAGACTTAAAAACAGTTTTATAAATGTTCAAAAATGATGTTGGAGCTCTATCTATTGGAATTTGAACGTATTACACTTGTGACCAAATGAATACTTTTGATGTCAATTTGGGTGCACTAAACTAATAGGCAATTGGAGTATCATTTCCATTGAGACGCATTAAGCCATTTTGTCATCAGTTTCAATGTTAATTTATTTGACGCCATTTTCCCTTACAGTGATTTGATGTCGAGCATCTCACTGAGTTCTCAAATCAATAGGAGTCGGCACTGATAACATCGCTCTTTACTTGTACACTCCAAAGACCTGTGTTTGCTGTAGCAGAGTCCAAGTGGTTTAGACATTATACTTTATTTTCAGACAACGAAGAACTGTCTATTTGCATTGGCCGGGAATCGGA
>NW_011348306.1:0-7095 GCF_000735185.1 Notothenia coriiceps
CCTATCCCCTGTGTGTCCTTGGCTAGTCTCTAGTTACTTTTTTGTTGTTTTTGATATGTGTGTTCAATAACAAAAGGTAGGATCCCCTGCTCCGATTGATGCAAAAACAATCAGTTAACAATGTGAATAGGGTCACTGCCACCCCTTTGTAACAAGTCACAGGTGTCAGTGATAGTCCCTATGCAGCTTTTCCTTTAAGGTGGAGGTTCAAATCGTTTGATCAGAATTCAGCTTTAACCTTTGTGCTGTCACTGTCCATCACATCCTCAGCATACAGCCAATCCAACCAGGTCACACCACCATACCATCACGTGCATTTCTAATCCAGTGTGCTTAGCAGAATGATTCTCAGGTCACTGCACGTAGGTGGGTTGTGTCAATGTTATTCATCTTCTTTAGCAGCTAGGAAGTGTGGAATTATACTGTTTATCAGAACTCGCTGGATTTCTCTCTCTGTTCATGGAGATGGAGGACAGATTAAGAATGACCCCTGACCACATAACAATTAGCCGAAACAAAAATCTGAGAGTGAGACGTTATATAAACACTGTAACTCTTGATAGTCATAAAAAAACAATAGCGTGCATAGTGTATAGGGAGGCGTGTGGTGCAGTGGGTTGAGCAGGTTCAAACCCCACTGCAGTCAGCATGTCGTTGTGTCCTTGGGCAAGACTCTTCACCCCAAATTGCTCCTGTGGGGATTGCCCACAGTATTGAGTATATAAATCGCTTTGGATAAAAGCATCTAACAAATGACATGTAATGTAATGTAATGTATATAAAGCTACAATAAGGCAGTTCACCCATTTGAATATTCTCCTCTATCTTACAATGTGACAAAAATGACCTGAGATGGAGGAGCCAGTGTGGAATACTGAAGTGGTGTAACAAACCATAAGCATCAACAGTTAAGTAATTTCAAATCACTCAAAGCCGGAAATTATATAAGCAAATAAGCCAAACAAAAACACACTTCAAGAAACCAAGAGTTAATATTGAAATATTTCAGTTTCTGATAGTTTGCCCTTCAGTATCTTTGTGTCAAAGCACTCATCCTAAGAAGTATTTGTTAAGTGATGCAATATAATGCACTTGTATTAAGATATGAAACGGTTTTTTTAAATGGATATTTGTTTTAGACATATTAACAAAACGGGAATTCACATTAATGGAATGAGAATCACAATCTATTATTACACCATGCAAAACATATACTGTATGAACATATGCATTAACATGTCTGATATCAACAGACTTAGAATGAGCTATTCTTAATTAATTTTGTACTACATTTGACTCATTTAAAATGTTACATTTGTAGATTATAAGTGTTACAAAGTGCGCAGCATTGGCTTGCAGGAATGTGAGATTGTGTCGCTGTTATGAAACTGTCGGGCCCCAAAAATAGCAGTAGGGAAGTACGGCTGTTTTCAGATCAGTTCAGCTGAGCCATGTAATGAGTCCTTGAGGAAAACCAGAGGACTTTATATCAAATCACATAACAAGGGTTTGCCCTGGAGGTTTAACAGGACTGTAATGAGAAGTTATTCTTTGAAAAACACACACAGCACAGTAAACGCAGGGGAGTGGCGCAATGACATGATACCTGGCATCAATTACAGCTGGATTATGTGAACCTCACCAGAAAATAACTCAGCAGAGCCAATGCATTCTTAACAGCTGATTCGTCAGTGTACACTTTTAATAAAACATTCAAAAAGTTGTCTGTACTTACATGCAGCAAAAATAGTTCCTTTAGGGGTGGATGAAAGATGCAGGGATGCAGGTCAGTCCAATAATGATTTCCGATATGGAAGAATAGACGTTGCTCAGTAGTAGTTGGCGGAGATGTAATCTGAAGCGCAGTTTGACGGCTCTGCAGTCTGCAGATCTCCAGGCCGGGCCTGACTGTCACCGGAGAAGCTAGAGCCATACCGGTGCCCAGAAACAAAAAAAGCTCACTGGGAGACTAAATATAGAAACCAGTCAGGGGCTAACACTCACATACCCTACTCCAGTTTGGCACCGGTGGCAGTTACTGGGTCATACTATACGTTAAAGCCGTAAAAACCCAAACAACAAGTGCGTGTAACCCATGGTGTAACCTCAAGTTTAATGTCAACGTACTCTGGAACAAATCCCAAACTTGGAAAACTGAGTGCACCTCCCCTAGTCTCATTTGGTTCATTCATAAAGCTTGAAATGAAGGGGAGAATAACATCTATACAAAAAAGCCATGCCAATTTACTTCTAAAAGAGACTAATTAGGTTAAGGAAGCTAAAAGTGTACTAGACGCCCTCAAACAAGCATAACCAAGGAACAAGCATAACCTGGCAAAGGCAACCCTCCAACGGTAACGTTACCATGGCAATTCTTAAAGATTAACGCAACCAAAAATCACCACATACGCACGGTTAACGTTAGTCCTTTTAACCAAATTAAGAGTTGAAGTAAACTATCACGTTTTTATTAATTTCCGTAAATTCCCACCAGTAAGCTAAATGTTAGCTAATGTTACATCATTAAACTGCACTCAGACTAGCCAAACGTAAACTTGCTACAGTGGCTGTTAGCAGCTAGCTTACACATAATAACGCAAATGAAGCATACCGACAACACTTCATTGAACTATGCTCACCAGTACTTTTTAGCAGAAAGTTACAAAATATTTAATGTTATCTTTGTAGACATCGTGTACAAAGATTATACTTTACATTACTTCGGTAATGTGATATGTACTCCCGTCGCCGAAAAGAGGGTAGGCCTACTGCAGTGACTGCTAACATTAGCTACATTTTCTCGATATCACTTGCTAACTGGTTACTAGTTATCTAACAAAACGTTGCTAAATTCAGTGCTCAAACGTTAGAATACTTTAAAGGGCTTTCCGAGGAACTACTGAATCAACTGAAACCTATAATTATCACACTTTGCGCAAATGTACACGAATTTTAGAAACCTTAAGCCTGGCACATGTCTGCGGGAGTCATCACCGTAAAATTCCGGTCGGCGCATTAAAAACAACACAGCCAGGTAAGTGAAATGTGAAATTAAAATTCGTGGGAGTTAAAATAGCCTATTAGAAAAAAAATAAAACTATTACAATTAGGAAAATAAATTCAACTACATACTCATTTATTAGACACGAATAAATACAAATCACATTAAATAAATTAAAAGCAGCCTTTTTTTAAGGGTGTGGGATAAACCAGTCTGTAAACGTGTTGCCTGCTGTATACATCTTTTATAAAATCCACAAGATGTACAACAAAAATATAAAGATACAAAATAAAAGATGCATCTAAAAAGTTTTGTAAAAATGGACATACAAGTGTATTCATGTATATTTTTTTACAGTATAAACCACATTTTAAGAGAAACATAAATAATGAATTGTAAATAACAACAACGAATAGGCTAGTTTATTTCAAAAAATAAATATGTAATCTTCAATTCAAATTAAACGTAAATATTGATTTGCACGATCTTACACATTTTGCAGATCTGTACATAACAGGTATTTTCGATAAAACAAACATTTGAAACTTCATTAAGAGCTCCAGTGTCCTGACAGATGATTTTTTTATTATCCAAGATATATCAATAAAGTCAGTTAGGGACAGAAAGGCCGAAAATATAAGGACGACACAATAAAAGTGATGTGGATAACATTCGAGATTTGAAATCATCAATAGAGGAAGCAACCGGGTCCCTGGTTGTTTAACCATATGACATCACCTCATGTTAGACAGCAATGTATTTGCCTATAATATGTATATACTTCTGTTAATTGAGCCATGAATAATTTATCATTATTGGGTGTTGTATCTATGTTTTTTTCCTGTGTTTTCACTTAGGTCTTTGGTGAGAATCATTACTAAACAGCAGAGGTCAGCACAACATCATGTTACTGCTGGGCGGATGATGTCTGCAGGTAAAAGCAATACAATGTCAGTGTTGAAGTCTTTATTTATGAGTAAAGCTGACAGAGCTTTCATGTTATTTATTTCTCTGTTTCGTTATGAGCTGTTTAGTATAACTGACATCTTCCAGGCCACTGTGCAGCTTTATAGGTCAAAAAGATGAGGAATCCAGAAATTGCCTTTATGCAAGTCACGGGCTCAGAATAATAAAAAGTAAAAAAAGCCATATGGGTTTAATTACGAGAAGGATTTCCCCATAAAAGTTCATATATTCAAAAATAATAATAGCCAAAGAGATAGAGTGTGGAAATCCAAGCTTACCCTCTTTGTACTGGATAACAATTAACCTCGTTGTAATCACCACTGTTATCCAATTACACGCATTCTGTTAATTCACTCCCTGCACATTGTTTAATAATATCCTCCACATGGGTAATTCTTCCTGATAGTGAGGAGGGCAGGGTGTCTGAGAGGACTGTGAACCTGTCCCCGACTCGTCTTATTCGATATTCCTCTCTAATCTAACTTTAATAGCTTAGCCCCAACTTTAAACTTTACTTTTAAAGATTAATTCCCTGAACTACTTGATAGCAGTTCTGCTCCGCTGGCTCCACACACTGCCCGCAGGCCCTCTCCTCTGCACGATGGTAATTTCTTGATGAGCTGCTTATTCACCCAAATCAATTATTCCCCTTCCTCTCTCCTCCTCTTGTCATTGTCTCCTGCGAGGACTTGACACATCCTTTCTGTCTTAAGTGAAGCTTTACCATGCCTGCAGGACACTGAATGAGTAGCCAGCTCTGTGTGTGAGGAAATGTCACTGGCAACAAAAAAAGACAAAGTGTTGGAGCTCAGGGGTGAAGTCATCGCAGTGTGCATGTGAGAACAGGAGCTGGGTCTCTATCTGGAGCCAGCTAATTGAGTGTGGATGATTGAGAGTAGACACAGGTAGTCGCTGTGTTTGAGTATGTTGTTCCCCCTCTTCCGTTTCAATGACTATGAACAAAAGGGCAGACTCTTTTCCCTAATCAAGCTAATGGAGTGGGAATGAGCTGCTGATGGGCAGCGACAGGTAGAAGGGCCTCCGGGGGATTTAAGGGAGTCAAGGGGGAAGAGAAAGACTGAGGTGAGGACTTCAGCCTCTGATTGGCCAGACACGGATAATAAAAAGCCCCGACTTGTGCTGTCGGATCCATTAGCAGGTGGTTCTGGTCTGAGGAGCATACAGGGACAAGGTGTTAGCCACCCACACTGAGAGAGAGAAACTTCAGAGAGGATACTGCAGGCCTGGTACTAAAACAGAGAGAGAATAGTACCAACTAACTTCTTAACCTTGAGTGTGTCATTATATTTTGTAGCTTATATTCAACTGTTACTAGATTTGTAAGTCACAGGTGAGATGACCCTGCAACAGAAGAAGTCACAATGGTGAGTGAATTCAGTTTAACTGCATTATAATGGAGTCCAGTTTTACACTGTTGTTCCTCTGTTCTTCTTCAATCGATTGAAAGAGCTCAGTCATTGGATTGTACTGTGATTTGCAAATATCATTCTAAATGTGAGATGATCAAAAGGTCTAGCATCTTTTTCACTGCTGTTTCAAAGGTCAACATTGGACTCAAACTATCCAATTTTCAAGCAACATAGATCAGACGTCCTGAAAACTTGTTTAAAATGGACCATTTACTCTCAACTCCATGTATTGTTCCAAATCCATATGTTGATATGACAAAAAGCTCTGAATATCCTTTTTTCTATTTTGTTTGATTTAAAATACAAAATCTATCATGACGGAAATCGAATAATTTTTTGAGCATTTTAAATAAAATAGTTATTTTTAGGTTTTGTTATATTTCAATAAACTGCTAAATGTATATTGAAATATGTTTAAGAAAGTACTCAGTTCATAATGCCTGACTGGGACCATTTTTCAGACTGGCATTGTTTCTTCTGATATGAAAAAAGACACTCTTAGATGCTCCTGGTCTTGTATTAGATGTCCTGATGAGTCAAATGTTCTGTGTTGTTCACATCAAGATGGGAATTAGCAGGGCCGTTTCTTCCTATAGGCGGACTATGTAGATGCATACGGCCCCCGCGGCCACTCGGGGGCCCCCAAGCTGAAAGTTTTTTTTTTTTTTTTTCATCCAAAAAAAAAAATAGTTTAATTCATACACACAAATGTGAACAAAATTAGTAGAAGCAGGAGGGAGGGCTGAAGCATAGCTTATGGAAAGTATCCCTCCCGTGCATCATCCTAATACAACATCGGCATTATTGCGTCAAAAACGTATAGAAATGAAGGAGTACAAAGAAATAAAGAAAACAGGAGAACAAATTAATTAAAAGTTAGGGCAGGAAAACAATAAATGCATATATATACATATATACGAAAACTAGATATAGGGTCATTTTCTACACATGTCAATAGCAGTTTCAACTATCTTTTTTTTGGAAATGAAAATACTATATATATACATATGTAAACATGTACTTGGCAAATGAATAATAATATATGCATATGCATATAATAATATGTATAATTGCATATAAACATTGTGAACACTTATTTTCAAGTGACTTTTTTTATATTTACATGTTCACGCTGTGGTTTGGAACTGCTTTTCAATGTTATTAGGCATTTTTTTATGGAGAATGTTGTGCATAATCAGTACTGTTTGAAGCTGTACTATGTCAACACATTTTAATATATTGAGTTTTTTTAGATATGGGAGTTGTGTGTTCGTATTTACCAACACCACAGACTGTTCGTAATACTTTTTTTGGGGATTTTATTATTTTTTGTAGATTTGTTGAGTATGTGTTTCCCCATATTTCGGAGCAGTAGTAAAGGTAAGGGAGAAATAGACTGTTATAAAGAGTATTTTTTCTTCAAGAATGTTCTTAGTATGATACAAAATACCTATTGTTTTTGACAGTTTAGTCTGTACATAATTTATATGCTGCTTCCAATTGAGTTTTTCGTCAACAAGCAGTCCTAAAAATGTACATGCACCAACTTTTTCTATCTCGGTATTGCAAATCCGTATAATGCAGTCATTTCTACTCTCAGACTTTGTATTGAATAACATGTCATTTGTTTTGTCCACATTAAGGGATAATTTATTAACTGCAAACCAGTTACATAGTATTTCTAATCTGCATTCACAA
>NW_011348307.1:0-4025 GCF_000735185.1 Notothenia coriiceps
AGAATAGAGACAAGTCCCTTGTCAGAGGCTATTAGAATGTCATTTGTGACTTTAACCAGAGCTGTCTCTGTGCTATGTTGTGTTCTAAAGCAACATAGCACAGGGGAATATAGCTCTGAGGAGGGAGAAGAGAAGAAATTGAAAAAGGCTCTTAAAAGTGCTGTTTGATCTTGCTTTGGTTTGGTATCTGTTGAAAGAAAAAAATACAGTGAACACTTTAGAATGCATGACAATTTACAATCTCACATATCATCAACAAGCTTTAACATTGGGTGTAATTTACGAGTTAAAGCACTAATCAATCAGGGGCGGACTGGAACAAGGACAGCTCTGAACGTTTTGTCCTAAATAGGACCACAACAATCAGCGTGCAGTAACAGTCTGTCGATGGTTGTTATGACATTTCTTCACAATACTATTAGTTGCCACTGTATGCAAGTATGACAGCCACAATAGGCATTTTCCCAAGCTTTGTATATACAGTTCCAAAAGTATTTAACTCAACATTTTCTTACATTAACTTTGTTTCCAACAAAGCATTTACATTCTTAGCAGTTATGTTTTGGTGTACTTCTAAAAGGTAATTATTCGAAAGGTTCTTATTATACATCCATGGTCTGTAGTTCGTTTATAGCATAAAGTTAGCATTTTGCTTCTGGCCATTAGATTTATGATTCGAAAATTATAAAAGTAGGGTAGATATGTGGAGATTATCCGGCTGAACAAAAGGTGCATTTCTCAAGCAGGTTCGTTTTCCACAGATCTTATTTCGAGCTATTTTCCAAAATCCTATGGAGAAATCCCATTGACTCTGAGACGAGGGAACCAATAGTTGTAAAATGCTAACTCATTTCCGGGTTTCCTAATTTTGACAATAAAAACCGACCAATAGGCGCGGTAGACCATTTGCTTGGCACTTCCGGGTATTTCTCCATGTTAACAATACCGTGTAACTGTCACGCTTGAAGGGGATTAACATTGATGTAATACATTAATGTAGCCTTTGTTTCTGCTGAAAGAGGTGTCGACCAGCTAGGGCCACAAGAACATCGGCGAAATCGAGTGTGAGGATTAAAAAATAAATTAAAAACATCTAATCTTGACAATAAAAACCGACCAATAGGCGCGGTAGAGCCTTTGCTTGGCACTTCCGGGTATTTCTCCACTGGTTAATATGGGTTAACAATACCGTGTAACTGTCACGTTTTGAAGGGACAAAACCGTGACATATTCTCGTCTCCCAGCATGGTAAATCGTCATATGTTCACGTCTTACCGTGATACCGGGTTGATTTTATACATGAGTATATGTATACTATGGTGTGTCAGGGAACTCACCAAGTGTCAGAAAACAAAACCCTCTCTCTTTTCCATACCCAAATCTCTAAAAACGGGGAACAACGGAGCTGATCCAGATTTGCGTCCGATATGGCATAATATCTGAAATGTGGACCAGCGGCACTATCAGAAACGTTGCTCTAAGAAAAAATGCCCGACGTAATATGGTCTTTGTTTACATTAGCAAGCATCGCTAACACTCAGAGCTAAGCTGTACTGGACAGAGTGTGTGTAAACAAGCAGGGAATAAAAAAAGGAACTCACCTTGTGGTAAACCCGCAAGCATTTGAGCTCCATGCTGTTTCAGGAATAATCCTTGATGTGTTATGGAAAATTATATGGCGTTTCATCAGGGCAGAATTTAGCTGAGTATTTAATAGAATTCTGAGTAGGCATTAGTTCCCCCTCCTCTTTATTTTTTCTTCAAGCAAAGGACCCCGAACCCGCAGTTCTCTAACAGGGCTGTAACAGAGGGATATGAGGGATGTCTATAATGCATGATCTGTTTGGTATTTTGAGCAAAACACATCATATACATGTTTTTATATATTTGTATATATCTGAGACCCATAATATATGCCTAAAAATAGAATGATAGGAGACCTTTAAGTCGAGGAATATACCACATAGAGAAAACAACTACAGATACCAGATGTATGGGTTGTGTGTTGCGGTCATTCTGAACAAGAACTATGAATTATAACTCCTGCCTACTTGCTCAAAGGTAACTCCCAGGTAGTGATCTTAATTGGCAGAGACTCATTGTTTACTTACTTAAATAAAAGAAGTTTGATAAAAAAATATTTCACAGCTCCGGCTTGACGACGACTTTTAACAATTTAAATATTTAAATATTTTTTGAGTTTTTTCTGCATTGAGAACATTAACTGCTTAATAATACTTAAATACTTTTACTACAGTACCATTCTTCAGTCATTTTACAGTGTAGTATTAGCACTTTTACTGAAGTAAAGAATCTCAATTGTGATGATCCTAATTAAAAAATAAAATACAATGTAACCATGAAGCTCGTAACCTCTGTAGGACAGTTTGATTGGTCTCGAATTGAGCCTGCGTGTTTTTAGAACGTTTGTTTGCCCTGATTATGGGCTGCTGGACAAATGGGTTTTCAGTCCAATGGGACCCTTTAAACCCTGCAGGCCCCGCCTCCCTCACCTTGATGAGAGAGTGATAACAGGGAATGGTTAACTTTCCACTGAAATGGCCTGGAGGGCGACTAGGGAATGTAGCAATCAATTTTCAAAATGTAGTAAATGAAAGCAGTGCTTACTGAAATCAAAAGTCTGTGTTGCAAACACAATGGGCGTTTTTACCTTGGCTGGCCTTCGATTCGGAGAAATAACTAATGCAAACCGGGAGATAAGAAAAACCTGGGGTCATGTTCATAACATTCAGTGCGAGTTGGAAGTTTGCAGGCAGTATCACTTAATGGCTCTGAGAAGTGGATTCATATTTAGCCATTGTGAACACAACAATTTCTAAAAGAAGAAATCTTATCTGAAATGGTGGAGTTGAAATTCTTTGGTGAGGCTAAAAGGGCAATCTGTGTGAAAAGGCAAAAAAAATGCCCAGACAGCCCACGCCCCTCTCTGTGTCGAAGTGGCATTTGAAGAGACTCACAGGCAATATTGTTTTTCAATCCACGAGCCGACTTTGAAACAATATAGTCGCCTTTGGAGAGTCATGGTGACATACAATTTACCAGCCAAAACATGGCATTGTCCCTGTGCCAAACCAAGAATGTCATGTGTGCACAAAAACCTAGGCAAATGGCATTTATTTCAAACAAACCGGGAGATATTTAGAACAGAGACTGGCTGCTCAAGTGCACCTCAACAGCATCAAGACACTGTCTATCCACCATTGGCTGAAGACTTGAAGCGACTTGTGGAGTACATATTTAGTAATAAAAAGCTTCCAGCCGACCTACCAGATGATCTTGTTACACCAAAGGCACCAACAGAATACATCACACAGAGTTGCATCCAACAGAGACCCTTTGCACTGTCTGTCCAGGGTCTGTTCTTCTGGAGAAGTCGGCAAGAATCACCAGAAATGCCAGGATAATCAAACCAGCAATTAAATTAATAAACCTGCACCATAAGAAGCCTGCTTAAATCGAATGTTTGACTGCATGGAAATGTTCAAGAGAGTGTGCAGAGGTGGGAACTAACGAAGTACAAATACTTTTGTTACTGTACTTAATTAGATAATGTGACAATAACACACAAAGACGAGCCCTTGGTGTGCACATCATGCACCATACACGCAAACCACGAAAAATAGGCATTTAAAGTTACATTGTAGTGTGATTACAAAGCCTGTACTTTTTAAAGTAAAATGTTGTATCAGTACTTCTACTTTTACCAAATTATTTTTTTACACAAGTATCTGTACTTCTACTTAAGTAAAGAGTGTGTACTTTTGCCACCTCTGATGGTGTGTGTTGTGCATGAAAGAGGAACATATTGTTCATTTTGATAGCTACCTGTTTAGATCTTCATACAGCTGCGTTTTTCATTCTAGAAACCTTTCACAGTCAATACATCCTGGACCGTGGAAAGAGACGACTGGTTTAGAAATAGAGGTAATAGTATACAATTTGTATCATTTATATTCAACAGAAATGTCAAACCATAACAAAACAACTAAATGCTTTCTGACATG
>NW_011348308.1:0-2324 GCF_000735185.1 Notothenia coriiceps
ACGACACATAAAGTACAAGAGAAGATTCCCCTGTGTTCAAGTGCATTTAGCGGTGATTGCACGTCTGTTTGTTTCTCAACCATTCTTTGAGTTGACCTTTGAAGCTATTGAGAGAGGGACAATCCCGTATCTCAGTTGGGAGGCTATTCCACAATGAGCTGCCTTTAACGGAGAGGACACTTTGTCCAAAAGTGATCCATCTACGGTGGACCTCACAGCCTCCTCTGGTTTCTGAACTAGTGCAGCATCCAGTGCGTGTTCTGTGGATGAATTCTCCTAAGGGAGGGGGGGCCAGTCCATGTAAACATTTATAAAAAAAACACATACTTTTAAAATACTTAAAATTGTCAAAACTCAAGAAATTCAGTTTTTCAAGGATGGTACAGTGGTGGTATGAATGTGGCTTTCTGTCAAACACCTTGATAGCTCTTTTGTACAGCTGCTCTATTGGTTTCAGGTTTGTGGCTCAAGCAAACGACCAGTTTGTCAAACAGTATTCAATGTGGTACAGAATCATACAGTGGAGGTATGACTTTGCAGCACTGACAGTTAAGAAGGGTCTAATTTGTTTAAAATGTTGCAAGTTCAATTTAACGGTATTTGATACTTTCTTGATATGTTTCTTAAAAGTTAAGTTCGAGTCCAGTATGACTCCAAGATACTTGAAGTGGGAGACTAGTTCTATTTCTGCTCCGTTTAAAAACACATTGGATCCTTCGATTTTGACTGGTCGTTTACTGAACATCATGCATATTGTTTTTTTTGCATTTAACTGTAAGCAAATGTTGTTCAGCCAGTGTAGAACCTTGTCCAGAGCATTTGAGATACAGGATGAGATCATTTCAGTGTTTTTCCCATGTACAAAGATGAAGACGAGGGATGAAAGAAGGATGAAGAGGGCAGTAAGACATCACCTGATATTATCATGTCTTTACTTATTCATTTACCTTTGACCAGGACAAGTCCAAAAGATCCGCCGTGTGACCTTTATACTTGCAGAAGGGAATTTGACGGAAAGGGGCGTTTCTATCTTCTGTGTCTGGGTCCTCTGGAGCACAACTTGCCTAAGACAACAACAAACAACAACAAAACTGTAAAAAATACACCTTGCACTATTTCTAAAAAGGGAAAGAATTTCCATTTCTTAAAATAGAACTGCACAGCTTTTTGTAATTTATCCTAAACTTATTGTATTTTCTTTTTTGCATTTATACATCTTGTAAAAAAAAGTATAATAGTTGTGACACATTTTTCTTTACTTATTTCATGTTTTTATATTCTTTCATTTATGTTACTGTGTTTATTTATTCATTAACACCGAAGAGCCTTGTTTGTGAAACCTTTGGCAATAAATACAATTCTGAATTTGATCACTGATTTTTATATTTTCTTCTAACACTAAATAACCGTAAGTAAAAGGTATTATTAATTTCACTCACCAGGTGGTCGTCAGATTTAGAGGAGCATAAACTTTCCTGAGAAGGAGACGGTGAAACTCGACCTGCAGGAACCAATCAGAAAGCATCTTACTGCAGCTAAAGCTGGCCATCTAAACGTATCAATCATCATACCACAACAAAGAAAAACCTTACCTTCAGTGTTGTACTTCATTCTCATATTATTGAAGTAGTCAAAAGCAGTCTTCAAGACCCAGATGCGAACCACATTGTCCTGGCCGGCTGTGGCCAGCAGCCTCCCGCAGTGAGAGAACTTCATCGTCCACACGGCCCCCTGAGGGGAAGACACAGAGGCTGTAATACTAGCCTGAAAGGTCCCCTATATACTCCTTTTCATCAATATATTATAGGTCTCAGTTGTATACAAATCATGTCTCTGAAGTGTTTGGCTCCAAACACCAAACAGATCATTGCAGCATCCCATAATCCCCTCTGTTTCAGCCCCGTTTCAAAAGTGCTGATTCTCTGTCTGTTACTTTAGATGAAAATAAGGAGCCACTCCCCACGCCCCTCTGAGAGATATGTGGTTAAAAAGAACACAATAGCCGCTTTCACACAAAGTACTTTGCCGTACTTAGTGCTGGCACTTAGTGCCCCGGCACTTAGTATCCCAGGGCACTAAGTACCAATCGCGTTCACAATGGAGTACTTTTCCCTGAGGGAAGATTACGCAAATGAGCCGCTGACGTCACTTGTTCTTCTTCTTCTGCTTTGCGTTTACTGACAGGCCGCAAACAACTTCACGGCGTATACTGCCACCCGAAGTCCCCGGCCGGAAGTCCCCGGAGTTGGGGACTGGCTTCAGTAGAAGCTGCTGGGACTCCCAGCAGCTTCTACTGAAGCCTTCCGAGTAAATCACCAGAACGC
>NW_011348309.1:0-3100 GCF_000735185.1 Notothenia coriiceps
TCCATGTGTAACATCAACAAAGACAAATATCAAGACACAATACATGAAAAACAAACATTTAACATAACAGTAGACTCACTGAGAGAAAACATGTTCAATGACCCTTTAGTGTGCATTTGATCTGGGATTCTGTATGCATTTAATTAATTGAATAGTCTTGGTGTTTCGTACCAAACCCGGCACATTTACAATAAACAATTATCATTATTTGGCATTTTGTTTCTGTTTGGGTTAGGGTTGGGTTGTTGCCATGGTCCACAGGAAGGATCATGACTCGCTCTTTACCACGACTTGACTCTTCCACACTATCCCTGCATTCCTTCCACTGACACACATGTTAATGGTAAGCAGTGATCACACCTTCTGGTTGGGGCGACAAAGGCATTCGACCCAAGACCCAAGGCCTTCTCCACAGCAGCTGGCTGGCTGGCACCGTGGCAGTGAATCGCCTGTGTTTCCCAGCAGGGTGGCCCTCAATTCAATAGGGTTGTGTCACCCCAGTTGCATCACTGCCAAATAGAACGAACACCAGCGTGCAGAAACCCATTGGCCTCCTGTGCATTCAAATAGAGTCGGCTACCGCTGGGCTCCTTTTTTTAGAGTTTTCTTTTGTCCTAAAATGATGCTCTTGTGTGTTTTTAACTAAAAAGTCTGACCCTAATGCTTTTGCAATGTGGCGGATCAAATGTTGTAAAACTGCTCAATAAATATGACCACTTTCACCTAAAAAAAACAAAAACCAATAAAGGAATCTAGGCATCTTATTTATTGAGAACCTTTTGAATTTAGTGGTTGGATTTGAAGATTCAGGAAGAGTAATTTGGCCATCATAAGAGGATGTCTGATTCTTAGTAATGATATTGATATTGATCGTCCCACAGGAATTTCCCGTCTTACTTTTGACCTGCAGTTTTAATAATCAATATAACTCCTACAATGTCAGTACTTTAATTTAGCAGCCCTGACTCCCATTGATGGCAATATCCATGCTTATATTCATAATCTTATAATCTGAATCCACCACTAAAACAATATTCGTGTGGGAATGTTTAACCTTTTTAGAGCTGATTGCAGGTTTGCACTTAGAGAGACACTTGGTTATGTACCCGAGTATATTTTTGGCAGTTCATACAGCACCCTCTTATTGTGATGTTATTGTGGTGCTATTCATTTTCAATCATGGACAACAATGGACAGTCAGTGGGGAACAAAGAACATTCATTATGGTTTTATGGTTCATCACAAATTAGCAACTGATTGCACTTCACAGCTGCATCACAAGTGTCTGTTTAATGTGGATTAAAAGCGGAGCTACAGGTCCAAACACAACTCTGTCATTAGTCTATGATTAAATGCAACATTACGCGTCCCACTTTAGTTACAGCTATCTTCTTTTTATCATCTTACAAGAACAAACTTCTCCGGCAAACATTTAATAATTTGACCTTTTTACCTTCAGCTAATTTAAGATGCCGAATATAGGCACAAAATATCAGCCAGCAATAGCTTTAATCCACAAATATTAAGCAACACATATCTGTTAAGCTCTTGGCTTTACTCTTTTCTTTGCCTTTCAATGGATCAAACATTAGTCAGGCCACAACCAGCCTCTGTAACCATGGCAACTGGTAGTTGAACACAATCTTCAAGTGGCAATACAGTAGTCGGTGTAACGTTAAAGGCTGGATCCATACTCTGAATGAAAGAAAAAGCTTTGCCTTTTTAAACAAATACTTAATGTAGGTGTACTGTCTATCTCCCGACAGTATGGGTGAAATCAAGATGGACGGAAACAACTCCTAGTTTTGATGATTTAATCAAATCCAAATAGGTTGTTAACCTTAGAAGAAAAAGGACAACAACAATACAACAATTAGGATCACACATATCCCATACACATTAAATCACATTCAATATAATAATCACACTTACTAGTGGCCTCTCCTGATTCCTCAATCTCATTGACGTTAATTTATTTATCCCCTCTATTTATAACACATCAATAAACCCCGCGAATCTCCATCCAGATTTAAAGTCACACTCACATAAACTGAACCCCATTAATTGAACCCCCATAAACCCAGCACAAACCATGAGTTTACAGCACAGTAGGAATGAGTGTTTTATAGCAAGGATAAACTCTGGAGTGGTGCTCATAAATGCTTCGTCTCATACCCTTGTTTTAAAAGTACCAGTCAAAGTTGATAGTTGGTATGTGCCGAAAGATGGATAGTTACTGTGGTTTGGATTCGGATTTCAAATTGATTCCCTCCTCTGGTGAAGAGGAGCTGAATTGATCCCGGCTCCATCCCTCTCTTACAGCTTGGAGACAAGGAAGCAGGATGGAGGATATGCTTAGCTCTTAAAAAGCCCTTTTCTAGCACCTTTTTATGGCTTCATAAGAACAACAACAAGGTAATAACAATAAATGACTACATTATACAGTGATATGTTGAATGAGGCATTACCAACAAGCTCTATGTTGGATTTGTAGGAGTGTCGGGCAACGGTTTGTCTCTCCTCCGCATGAAACTCGACACCTGCATTATTGCCGCTGCGTATAAAGAGGCCTCACCTGAGGGCCAGAAACATTTGCCAAACTCACTTTTCCTCCTTCTCTATAGCACTCGTACTCAAAAACACACGCACGCAGACATGCAGTTACTGTCACTCAGGAGGTTTGCCTTCTGTCAGCTGACTCCACCACCAACCAAGTGGATAATTATGCTAACAGGCCTTATTTCTCACATGTAGTGGTGTGAAGAGGTTTGTTTTTGATCACTGCGCATTGGAGAACAGTGTGAGGGCTATCAACTGAGTGCCACAATAGGGCAATTCAACTGGAGATGTTCGCCGGAGATAAAAATGTTTCTGCTATATCAGAAATGTTGGAGCAAATTTAATAGGTAAAGAAAGTAGTTTGTATTGGAATCAGGAACTTGACATTTGTATTACAGCACTCGAGTGTCATGCCATTTTAAAAAAATGAAGAAAGATTGCACACACACACACACACACACACACACACACACACACACACACACACACACACACTAGCTTTCGTTAACAATGTACTTACTTTGTGGAACCCAATCATAAA
>NW_011348310.1:0-1595 GCF_000735185.1 Notothenia coriiceps
TATTTTCTTCTGTTGAAGCCATTCTGTTGTTGATTTACTTCTGTGCTTTGGGTCGTTGTCCTGTTGCATCACCCATCTTCTGTTGAGCTTCAATTGGTGGACAGATGGCCTTAAGTTCTCCAGCAAAATGTCTTGATAAACTTGAGAATTCATTTTTCCGTCGATGATGGCAATCTGTCCAGGCCCTGAGGCAGCAAAGCAGCCCCAAACCATGATGCTCCCTCCACCATACTTCACAGTTGGGATGAGGTTTTGATGTTGGTGTGCTGTGCCTTTTTTTCTCCACACATAGCGTTGTGTGTTCCTTCCAAACAACTCAACTTTAGTTTCATCAGTCCACAGAATATTTTGGAACATCCAGGTGCTCTTTTGCAAACTTCAAACATGCAACAATGTTTTTTCTGGACAGCAGTAGCTTCCTCCATTTTATGACCAACTTATGCAGAAATCCAGGTTATTCCAAAGGGTTCACATACTTTTTCTTGCAACTGTATATACAGTATGTTGTACTTCTACTCTCATGTGTGCAGTCTGTGATCTCATGTCTCTGGGTGGATGGTGGTTTGCAGGTTCTGCTGGAGCTGCTGCAGGTCGGGGGGGTGGTCCAGTTTAATGAAGAAAGGCTGCTGACTTTGGCAGAGAAAGCCAATTTGTGAGTAGCTGACCAAACACTGTAAACAAAGACATTCACATTGAATAATTGTAAAGTGGAATTAGAAAGTAATTATAGCATTTTTGCACATGGGCAGGTCTATCAGGGAAGAGGATGGGGCACTGAGACTGAACTAAACAGCACATTTCGATATGTTTTTCTATTTAACCAAACCAAATCTTTAAAAGGGAAGAAAAACTCCATAGAGTGAAAGCTTAAAGTGCAGAGTTGGTGATGATTTCCTGCAGGTCTGCCACTCTGAGAGACACCTTTAGAAATACACGTATTCCTTTAATCCGTATTTTAAAAAAATACAGTGCAGTTTTGACTTTTAATTATGATATTTCACAGACCCACCCTATACATTCACTACACTATCCAAAAGAGCTCAGTCTTACTATGCTGCTTTCTGTGGAACCTCATGTCATCAAGAAGTTTGTTCAAATAATTGTGAAAAAAAACCCAGGGTCAACAATAACTTATCGCATGTCATGGTTCTTAATGTCATTTTGTATCATACTGTGTCCTTCAGCTACCAAATCTGTGAATTTCTCTATGAGAAGAAACATCTGTTCGACCGGATCATCGACTGCTACCTGAGAGACCCCCTCAGGAAGGTAACATGTGTGAGATTGATATGTGTAAAATGTGTGAATTTGCATGTTTGTTCATTCATGTGGGTGTGTGGAATCTTCATTTGCTGGTTATGATTGCATGGTGCAAGCTGTGTTTTCTCAACTGGTTGAAATAAAGCTTTTAAGATGTGTGTGTGTGTGTGTGTGTGTGTGTGTGTGTGTGTGTGTGTGTGTGTGTGTGTGTGTGTGTGTGTGTGTGTGTGTGTGTACACACACACACACACACACACACACACACACACACACACACACACACACACACACACACATCTTAAAAGCTTTATTTCANTTAACGTTACGTTACGTTA
>NW_011348311.1:0-2257 GCF_000735185.1 Notothenia coriiceps
GTTCATCTCCCGCAGGAGGAGGAGTAGGGCGAAAAAAATATCCATCTAGCTTGGACAATTTGGCTTTTCCTTGGTCCTTTTTATCTTTTTCTTTGCGTTTTGTAGCTCCACTTTTGTGTTAATAACTGCTCATGCTTAGGCAGTGCTCTGTTGAATGACAAGTGATTGATGATGACGTTGACGTTCATTTACGTATGATGTTGATGGACGGCTGTTGATGACGATTTTACCCAAAATACATTTGGAGACAATAGAAGGGATTCACTTGCAATTTTTCATGTTTTAATGTTAAATGTGAGTGTGAAAATAGCAGCACAAGTTCAACTCATATTATAGGCTACAATGCTTTATACCTAATATGACCACGAACGTCAGTGCACTCAGTGGCGCGAGGCAGCAGGGCCCGCCGGCTAATATCTCGGGGGCGGAGCCTGCTGCCTCGGCGACGGGCCCCCATTGGGTCCCGACCGTCCCGGGCCCGGGGAGCCCTGCCCCTACAGCCCCCCCTGAAGCTCCGCCCCTGATCCTGTTACGTACACAGCTACGTAGGTTCTTTGTTATCATGTGCTACTCTGATATTAGAAGAGTACATTCAGTATTTTCCCAACAGTGAAGATTGAACGTCATGTCCTTTTTTCTTCTCTTTTATTTGCAGACAAAGAAGTTGGGCTTCACTAACTTGACTCATCTCAGGAGGAGGCGGCCAGATGAATCCAAAGACTATGTGTGTCCAATAGAGTTGTCCTTGCCTTGGTCAGGAGTGCCTGCAGTGAACGATGAAGTGCAGGTGCAGCCCTAAGCTGGCTTCATGGGTCTGAGCGCAGTCCTGGACCGAGAGTCAGACTGCCCCAGGGCCTGGGTTGGGATGGACGAGAGCAGAGATGATCAATTGCCAAGATAACAGTTGTGACAGCAACATTACAATACCAAATATAATATCAAAGCTCTTTCTATCAACCATCGGCCGTCACTGCTTCTGCTCGGCTTTCTCTGCTTGCCAATAATACCTCAGCCTGCTCCTCTGAGCCCCACCCTGTGCCTTACTAGTGAAGAGAGGAAGGGATGCCAAGATAAACTGCTGCCTATCATGACGGGTAAAATGAGACAATTAATCTACACTCTTTAACTATTTGATTATAATTCCAGTCAGACACCTCACTCGCCGACCTCCACCCCAAACGTGTGCCATGATGTAACTCATCACCATCTCTCTAGATTCCACCCAA
The DNA here is from genome assembly GCF_000735185.1 of Notothenia coriiceps. NCBI lineage: Eukaryota > Metazoa > Chordata > Actinopteri > Perciformes > Nototheniidae > Notothenia > Notothenia coriiceps. The sequence goes on from NW_011348311.1 coordinate 1,227, forward strand.
CAAATGAGTTAATAAAAATATCTCTTGTAAAGTATTGAGTAATTTTTATTTTTATTTGTGCACCAGCAACAGATGATTATATGAGCTAGTTCATTACCATCATTCTGTCATGTGGTTAAGAAACGTGCAATATTTTCATTTGCGTATGTCATTGCAGAACAAATACTAGCATGTTTATTTTGAACCTGAGGTCGTCATTTTGTACTGTCATTTTCATATACGCTGTAATAGTATATTTATTATAAATAAAACCTTGCTCCGTAAAGGAAGCTTACAGGTGTCAGTGATTCAAATAATTTATAAAATAGTTTTCGGGGTCCCCCTATTCATAAATCGTCTTAAAAGGCAGATTAATACACATTCCATAAAGCGAAACAGATGTCTGAGTAACCTGCTTCAACTACTAACCTGTTTTTATCATCACCATCATAATTCTCATCATCACCATCCTCACCATCATGTTGTTCTGCTGTCATGGCTGCGCTCCGTTAACTTCGAAATATGACATGGCATGTTTGAGTTCAGCAGAAACATGCATCACTCCAGTCAGTAATGTATTGCAAAAGGGATTACTTGGTATAGACCAGTGGTCGCCAACCAGTCGATCGCGATCGACCGGTCGATCGTGAGTGTGGTGCGGGTAGATCGCGGACCGTTAAAAAAGTAACAAAGAAAGAAAAATTAAATTAAAATAATAATGTTTGAAAAATACGTTTTTAGATGTAAACCTATCATCCACCACCCCGTTCGCAGATGCCACTTGATTGACGTATATTTGAGACACCTCAATAATATAATACATTAACCGTGCTTTACGTGAACCTCATCATGAGTCATGACACAAGAGAGGACGGCAGGACTGCAATTTCCCGTGTTCAGTGAATGCAACAGAGGCAAGTCACCAGACCAATCAGAGAGTTGCATGGAAATACACGTGTGCTTGTGTCATTCAAGCTCGGCTCTGTGTGTGTGTGGCAATAGCGCATTTAGTGAGGGAGAGAGAGAGGGAGAGGGAGAGAGAGGGAGAGAGG
>NW_011348312.1:0-2313 GCF_000735185.1 Notothenia coriiceps
ACCATTTTCACCCCGGTTACACGTTTCATTTGCCCTGTACGATGGGCGCTGTAAGTGATGAAAATGGGGGATGTTGGCTTATCTGGCGCCCGCAGCTCAAAGCCAAAGTGCGAGTGAGCGAGGGAGAGAGGGAGAGAGGGAGGGTGCACCGGTACCGGCTCTGTTGTTATTAGAATCTGGTGCTAGCTGCTTTAACGGATATAAGAAGAAGATGTGTCTACAATAATGTGGAGGGAGAGTCCTCTCCAGTCAGACTGAGAGGCTGATAACTACAGCTCAGTGAGGTAAAGGACTCTGAGTGTTTAGATAGTTCACTTTAGTCTAAGTTCAAACGGTTTGGTCACAATTTTATGTAAACACATATTTCCAAGGCACTCCTTTATAATTATTGGGATAAACAGGTTTGAAATCATTCCAATGTATACTATAGGACAGTAACCAAAAATATCCTTTAAAACTGGAGAGATACAAAGAAAATGCATGAACAACACAAATGAAATAAGTTACATTAATTTGTTATTGGCTATGATAGGTTATTGGTTATGTTCACTGCATGTGTGTTCTGTGTTCACCTCTGCATGTGTGTTCAGTGCCGTGTGTCTGGCAAATAAAGTCAAGAGCCCCTCAAAAGTTACGGTTTATTTCATTTTAAGGATGAGCACCAAGCAACATCTCCAGGTGCTCCTTTGAGAACCAGGGCAAAACAGTTATGTGCACCCCTGTTCATAACACACAAGGGGACAGGTAATAACCGGAAAAGCATGACATGGGACCTTTAAAACTTTTAGGGCTGTTGGTGTGCTGCTGGATTTCTTTATATATTAAAATACTTGACGAGTAGACTGTAACTGGAAATGTGTTGTTATCTTTGCATTGCTATTCCCTCTCTTCTGGATAGCCTCTGGATAAGAGTGACATTCCTTTTAATATTTTGTGATTGTGAAGAAAATTTGGAGCAATTGACTGGAAACAAAATGATGTGGTTCTGATGTGTAACCAAACTGGAGGTTTTAATTGGAAGACTTGGCCACGGAGAATACACAATGTCAACACAACAGTACACAGTGTTCACTCTGACAGTCAGGTCTGCCAAACTCGCCCCAGCTCTGCAGATTTAAATGACTGGTTGGCCATCATCATATCTGCCTGTTTCAAAACATGTCCACACACTCAAACAGAAGCACCACCTGAAGATTAAGATCACAGCTGTTCCTGTCAGCTTGCTGTGACCCATGGAGGTATAAAGAGAGCTGGATACAGTGTGGAGGCACGGCTCTGTTCATCCCTATGAAGGTTGCTCAGTGGCACATGAGGCAAAAAAATTGCATGACTGTAGAGAGCAGAAGTACCCGTATCTGGACCAGTTTGGCCACTACCAACATTTTCTTTAACATCCGGCTCACTTCATTTGATCTTGGTGTCATCTATAAATAAACTAGTAAATAAAGCCTCAAAGTAAATGTATTGAAGTTAAAAATACGATGTTTCAGTAGAAATAGCACAAATCAAAGTTTATTTATAGCTCAGTATGACAAAACACGTTTGTCTCAGTGGACTTTACAGATTAACAAACATAGATGACAGTGTTAACAGATGAATAAAGAAAACAATGAAAACACAAGATAGGACTTGAATAACAAATGAAATATATACAAATAAACAAGATACAATAAAAAAAGACAGTAAAAATACAATAAACAATAGAAGAAATACAATAAAATGTAGGACTCGGGTGGACAAACAGGGAAATCTTAAAGAGCCTGTGACACGAACCCAACAACTGTTGTGCAATGAAATAGTGGGCTACTAGTCATCTCGAACCGTCAGTTTAAAAAAGAAAAAGCGATACCGTTCCGATAAATATCAATAATTTCGAACATCGCGGAAAAATTCCTTCGACTCATTTTGAGGTTTTGGGGGAAGCCGGAAGTGACGTCAATGCGGGAACGCTTCACTGTGCGGCGAGAGAGCCAAACACGGACAAAGTGTGTTGTCATGCGTAGAAATGGTGAATTACTGAGTTTAGGCACGTTAATAACGTTTTAATGAAGTTGACTACAGTATATTCATATTTGTCAGTGCTTTCATGTCAATTCGGCGAACATAAACATAAATGATCGTGGTGAAGATGATGATTAAATTAGGATTAAAAATCGGTAGTGAGAGCTGCTGAATTTCCTCCCGTCGGATGTGATATAAAAACAAATCGATTATTTTTGTAAACTCAAGTGGATTAAACTACATTTATTAGTGCTTTCATGTCAATTCGGCGAACATATGATACATTAAATGATCGTGAGGATGATGATTTAA
>NW_011348313.1:0-2481 GCF_000735185.1 Notothenia coriiceps
TTAATACAGTTAACAAGTGGAGGACAGAGGAGGCTCTTAAAAAAGAAGTTACAGGTCTGTGAGAGCCAGAAATCTTGTTTGTTTGTAGGTGACCAAATACTTATTTTCCACCATAATTTGCAAATAAATCCTTTGAAAATCAGACAATGTGATTTTCTGGATTTTTGTTTTCTCATGTTGTCTCTCATAGTTGAGGTATACCTAGGATGAAAATTACAGGCCTCATCTTTTTAAGTGGGAGAACTTGCACAATTGGTGGCTGACTAAATACTTTTTTGCCCCACTGTACAGCCACAAGTATTAGTAAGATACTGCAGCAACAAAACTGCCTCCAATGTTCACAACAGTGAGATGTGTCTCCTCACACTGGTATGGGGCAATATGCATGAAAAGAATATAACTATTACAAGCTCAGCTAATGCAATATTTTCTAGTATTTAACATGAAATAAATCTGATTTGTTGATATGAATTTTGACTTAGGTAGAAACATAACGTATTCAATACTTTTCTCAAGAAATCTTATATATCAAATGTGCATCTATAAACACCATGGAGAGATTACAAGACCATAGGGCTGAAAAATGTAAAAGCCCCTCCTGCAAAGGAGCAGGACAGTCTTTGCATCTTGTGGTCATTAGGAGCCACTTTGTAGCCATTCTGTTACTTTAGGGTCATTTTGAATCTAACTGCAGTTATTTTAAATGTCCTTTAACGGATCTTTAAGGTTGTGTCTTACTTTGCTTGTCATTGTGGTCGTGTTGCATCTGGTATAGCGTCTTTGTGATGATGTGTCTGTGTGGTCATTTTGCATTTTTGTGTAGTCATCACCTGTGCCAAGTCGGCCTGGTCAGTAATCCTTCAGTAACGAAGACTGGATTTTCCCCTTCGATCATTTAGGTGAATATTTACAACATTAATTGTCATGACATTAAACAGCAATCACACACTCTATTTCTCTACTTCTTCCTGTCTAATTTGCTCATCAAGGCCTTGACATCCACGGGGGCGGAGGCGGCGGCTGCCTTGGCCTTCTCTGCCTCGTCCTGCTGCCAGTGGATCAGGGGATGGATGCCTGGGCTCCGGTTCTGAGCATTTTGCTCCAGCTGGGCTGAGCTAGGGTGGAAACAGAAACATGATGAAATTGATTATATAAATCACAGCATTTTCAGTGGCTTTCAGTCCGGGGTAGGTTCAGGCTATTTATTTGTACCCATATGTTGATTTGGTTTGCAGATAAAACACCAATCCAGTATGACACACATTCTAAAACAACACAGATAACTGACCAATCTCTAAAACAGTACTTCCTGCTCCCTCACATCTCAAAACACTTCATAACCACGGTACAAACATGAGCAATCCACAGAGTTAATACATAGGCATTGCTTCCATAGCTTCTGTGTGACACTGAAGCTACTCCAGCTTTTTCTGATCCTGTGTGACATTTTAGTAGCTGCTGTAATGTTAAGTTATTGTGTTGGAATCTGTCATCAAAACAACTTCTAACTGCAAACTATACAAGGTGTTAGTAGAAGTGAGTATCCATCTGAGGCTGAAAACTGCCTGGCTGTGTGGCCTTCTTCTACATAGATATTGGGATGTCTAAAGCTAAAGGATCATGTCAATCATGTGATCACATGTATTCATGTGCAGGGGCAGCGAGATGTCAGAGAGGTGAGGATGAGCTACCAACCTGAAGTTATGCGGCTCAGGGTTCAGAGCCTTCTTCTGGATTTCTTTGTACACTGGGGACTTGAGGTAGCGGAAGAAAGTATCCTGTAGCAAAGAGACACAGCATGAGGAGCTTAGTTCACTGCACACATGTCGTAGTGGCAGTATTCTATTGGCCTGAAATCCCCAAATGTGCATGTTTTTAATTATTTATTCAAGTTTGGTTTTCATCAAAATTATTCTAAGGTGTGATTTTATAAGGATCATTTCATGATTTTTTACTTGTGTTGTGTGGTTTTTAATGGAGTGATTATTGCATGATTTTATCTGTGAATCTTGTTTGTATTTCTTGGGATTGACATTTATTGGCATTATTGAAACCGGCTGCGTCTGACTGGACAAACCCCCATGGCGCATCATTGGCCGATAGTGCACGGCATTTTGCTTTTAAGCAATCAGACACAGCTGAGAAGGGAGGAAAAAGACAGGAAGAGCTGCAAGGAGAGGAACTATAGACCTATAGCTCTGACATCACACTTGTGTAAAGTTATGGAAAGAATGATAACAGAAAGGCTAACATACTACATTGAGAAAAATGAACTAATGACTCCTTATCAGAGTGGGTTTAGAAGAGGGCGGAGTACTTTAGATCCACTGCTGTGCCTGGAGTCTGAAGTCAGGAAAGCCCAAGCGAACAAGGAGTGTGTTGTAGCTGTATTCTTTGATGTGGAAAAAGCTTACGATATGATGTGGAAGGAAGGATTATTAATAAAACTGGACATTATGGGTCTGGGAGGTAATGTATATA
>NW_011348314.1:0-3002 GCF_000735185.1 Notothenia coriiceps
GGATTTTAAGAAATCCTAACAGTAGACATGGAAAAGTCATCACAGTAAGCCTGACACTGACCGTGTTTATAAAAAAAGTGAGTAAAAAACCAGACACTGTTACATTTCCTGCATTGTTTTCACAGCAGATTTGTTTGAAAGAAATAAGTCAGGAAAAGCCTCAGTGAGCTGTGGGATGAAGAGCTGCACACCTCCATCTTCACAACGAGGTAACATACAACTCTTTTTCAATATCCTCTGACTCACGGGCAATGGGCAAAATACATTCAGATCATGGTTGCTGACAGAAAGAAAATATAATCTTTGCCTGGCTTCTTTTTTAACTGATTCAAGTTTGTTTTGCTGCAGAATTAAAGCCCATCTGCTGTCCTTACCAGGCTGCCTAAACAACCAGGACTGTATCACAATATACTTTTATCATGTAACTGTACAAACAACATGGATTTTTAGCTGTTGTGTGACAGAGATCCGTTGGCCGGCTTTAGTAGCTTGTTATTGGGTCCTTGTGAATGTTATTCTTTCAAAGCGGTACTAATCAATATTTTTATATTAACAATGGTAGAAATTACACGCTCATGGCAAGGAACCCACACACAATTATCACCTGACTTTGCTATTCCCCTCAGCCCTATGAAGCAGAGGGGAGAAAGTAAAGGAGGGATTTCTCTACCATGTTCTCTTTTTAAGTTCAAGTTAAAGTTAAAGCCTTTTATTGTCATTATACACAGAGTATAATGAGATTCAGAGTGCAACTCTGTCCCGGTGTGCAAAAAATACAAACAAATACATAACACTAAATAACACGGTAATAGGACATACAATCATACGGGGGAATAAATAGTTAAAAATATTGATATAAAAATAGTATATAAAGTGCATTAAAAGTGTGTATGTGTGAGAATGGTTACGGTTATTGCATTATATGTGGTGGTTGAGCAGCCTGACGGCCCAGGGGTAGAAACTGTTTTTGAGTCTGTTTGTCCGTGACTTGAAGCTCCTGTATCTCCTCCCAGAAGGCAGGAGAGAGAACAGTCTGTAACCTGGGTGAGAGCTGTCCTTTATTATTTTGTTAGCTCTGCTGAGGCAGCGGGAGGTGGAGATGTGTTCCAGAGAGGGCAGGGGGCAGCCGATGGTTTTCTCTGCCATCCTGATCACTCTCTGCAGGGCTTTCTTGTCCGCAGCTGAGCATCCTGCATACCACCCCGAGATGGAGTATGACAGCACGCTCTCAATTGTCGCTCGGTAGAAGGACAACAGCAGCTTCTTGTTCAGTCGGTTTCTCCGAAGCACCCTCAGGAAGTGTAGTCGCTGCTGGGCCTTCTTAACTGCTGCAGTGGTGTGTGCTGTCCAGCTGAGGCTCTCGGAAATGTGAACCCCCAGGAACTTAAAGGCGGAGACCCTCTCCACTCTCTCTCCATTGAGGTGAAGGGGGGCGTGTTCTGGACGGTGCTTTCTGAAGCGTATTTCTGATGATTTATTTTGTTTTACTTGTGTTCAGATACAGATTGTTTGCTGAACACCACGCAGACAGCTTCAGGATCTCGTCTCTGTATGCATGCCTTATATATTTGGCCGACCACAGTGGTGTCATCTGCAAATTTGATAATGGAGTTGGAGGGGTGAATGGGAGAGCAGTCGTGTGTGTAGAGAGTAGAGTAGAGGGCTCAGCACGCAGCCCTGCGGGGAGCCAGTGCTGAGGGAGGACCACTTTGATACTTTTTGTGTGTACAATCAAATGCAACGCCATGACTGCCTTCGAGGAGACACTGTACGAAAGTACACTCAATCGTTCCCATTTGGGGGATTCCGTTAGAGGAGATCAAATGATACCTAAAGGAGTTGGATGGTGTTGAGGTCAGGGCTCTGGGCACGCTTGACTTGTTTCCAATTATAATTTTTTAACTCAGACCGTGGACATTTTGTTCTCACCAAAACTCCAAGGTTTGTGGTCAGAAAAAAATATGTGGTCAAGGGTGTCTGCATACATTTGGCAAATGTGATATACTAACAGACGAACCGACCAACATGCACATATTTCTCAAACACTTTGCACAGTATTGTGTCAAAGGGAAACGACGTGCCAGAGATGCAGGGGATGAAAGAGTCGTAGCTCCCCATGATGAGACCAAAAGACAGAGACAGAGAGAGAGAGTGAGCGAAACCAGAGCAGCAGTGTGCGTCTAACCTTAGGGCAGAGCAGAGTGTGATATTCCCATGGCTACTTTTGTGATAAACACCGAAACCAAACCAGACAGCAGGCTGCTGAACACTCGGCATCAGACCCTCTTTAATCTGACAAAATGCAGCCCGGGTGTGAGCCTGATGGATGGATATGCACACACACACACACACACACACACACACACACACACACACACACACACACACACACACACACACACACACACACACACACACACACACACACACACACACTCAAACTCAGAAAAACAGGCAGGCACATGTACACACACACAAGCATCTACGGACTACACGCAGTTACAGCTCTGAATCCAAAATGAGGATAAATATTTGATGAGGAACGCCTCGCGAGTTGAATTTACAGACAAATCACGTTGCCCACTGTGTCCGCGAAAAAAAAACCTCAACAGTCTTTAACAGAGGATCTAGGTCATATACAGTGTATCGTTTTCAGGTGGCTTACAGCCGAGGGAAGACCTGGGTTTGGTCTTTCCCACCTGGCCTTTGTAAAGGCTCTAAAAACAGTGATAGAGAATTAAAACAATATCAATCTGTTCTTTCAAATTGTATCGTTTTTTTATGGTTGAAACCGCCCCTAACATACTGTATCTTCAAGCCTACAGTCCTAATGGAAAATTGTAGATGGGACACTGTAGTTCTCTTGTTTTGTGACAATTATTGGTTATTTATTTTAGCAGACAGCAAAAATCACTTAAAGTCCTTATCTTACATGAAAAACTTTTTTTGGCAGTTGATTTCTGGGGGGTGTATGCAACAGATAGTCAATGTATGTTTCTTTA
>NW_011348315.1:0-1996 GCF_000735185.1 Notothenia coriiceps
TTCCTGCCTTGATTTCTTCCCTCATCTTTTCTGATTCATTTGCTTTTCCATTCCTATTTGTTAATGTTCCCTTTCCTATTTGTTAATTCTCTCAAACTTCTGCCTTTCTTTAAATTTTAGTTTTGATTTCGTAACAATAAGAATATTGTTTGTTCCCACTGGAAACATGTCAAAATATAGCCAGTATGCATGCTACATCAATTGATTTTGTGTGATGTGTTGGTACATGACTTCCTTACAATCCAAAAAGGAAATAAAGAAAATTCTCAATAGTAAAAAAAAAAAAAAAGTTGCATTTATTATTAATTTTTGATGATGGTGAAATTTCTCTATCTCAGAAAATGTAAAAAATAAATGTACAAAGCATTTTCATCAAACTGTGCAAGTGATTTGTTCTTGTTTTGAGGTAGGTTGAGTTCATGTATATTTACTGCAAATAAGTATACAATAACAACAACAAGTATATAACATAGTTTAAGCATATCGTATGGAATTATCCATCTGTAGTCAATAGTCTCCTTCTATTATTTAAAATGTAACTCTTCACTTATTTCCAATGAATCAACACTCACCTTTTCCACTTCCTTTTTTCTACAATATCTTCTGTCATACTCTTCTCATGTTCCTGGCTTCCTGTCTGACATATTTTTCTGCTGTCCTTTCTCTGTCCTCCCCTCCTGGAAGCACTTATCTTTGATTAGTAGGAGAACTGGATTTAGTTCATCTCTCCATACAGTACGTCATTTACTTCCTTCCTTACATCATTCTTCCCTTTCTTTAGGTAGTTAAAAGCCTGAGAGTAAGGTACATACAGCCAGAACCCGCTGTACTTTAACTGATCAATTTTTCATCAAAAGGAACGAGGTCTCTTTGAGCCAGAGCCAGAATAGGACTGACTGAGAGTGACGCTTCACTTTCTCCTTCTGACTCTTTCCAACAACTCTCATCACTCTGTAACTGCTGCTCCATCATCATCCTTAAAACAACTCTTTGTTAAAGGTCCCCTATGATACTGTTTTTCATCAATTACAGGTCTCAGATATATACAAAACATGTCTCTGAAGTGTTTGGCTCCAGACACCAAACAGATCATTGCATCATTACCCATAATCCCCTCTGTTTCAGCCCTGTTTCCAAAGTGCTGATTCTCTGTCTGTTACTTTAGATGAAAATAAGGAGCCCCTCCCCACGCCCCTCTGAGAGAGATTTGGTTACAAAGAACTCAATGGAGCTCTAGGAGGAGATTCAGGTTATAAGGTGGTGGGGCGTTACCTTGGTTGCTGATTGGCTAATGGTTACACAAGCCAAAACATCGTTATGACATCATAAAGTGGCCAAAATCTGATCCGCTCATTTTCAGACAGGTTTTTAGTTAAATGGATCAGGACAAAAAGAGAGAGAATCTTTGTTCCTGAAACTTTCAGAGTCTCTTTCCACAGAGGGGACACATGTTGATGTAGAAGAGACATGAAGAAGAGGGGACACATGTTGATGTAGAAGAGACATGAAGAAGAGGGGATACATGTTGATGTAGAAGAGACATGGAGAAGAGGGGACACATGTTGATGTAGAGGAGACGTGAAGAAGTGGATTTTGTATAACAGCTGACATTTAAGTTAAGTCTTCTCTGATCGTCACACACACAGGCTGCAACATTTGGAAAAAATAACTATATGCAATTATTTTGAGTGACATGGCATTTCCATAAGATTTGTCGTATCAGAGGCAATGATGATTAACGGTAAAGAAGATATTAAAATGAATATGGTGTGATTTTTCTAAAAGGATCCGAACCAAGGTTTCTTAGTACGTCTGAAGAGTCTCTGCAGCTCCACATTACATCCTTCAGATACTTTCACATATTTAGCCTTTAACAAATATTTATATTCTGTTATTTTAATGTTGCACTAAACAAAGCAAGATTAAGAAATGAAGACCTAATGTTGGGCTATAAAGGAATTACAGCACGGTCACATGACTTCACGTCACCACCGCT
>NW_011348316.1:0-1313 GCF_000735185.1 Notothenia coriiceps
CAGTCACTGGTACATTTTTATATATAAAGCCATGTTAGGGAAACTTCCATCCTACATCTGCTCCCTGATCTCACGGCGAATTGTAAGTGGCTACTGCCTGAGATTGAATGCTGTGGTTTTATTAAATTGGCCAACTGCTAGGACTGTCTTAGGGAAGATAGCTTTTAGATGCGCAGCTCCGCTAACTTGGAACAGTCTGCAAAAGGAATGGAAGCTGAGCAATTTGGTTCCACTAAATGTTTTTAAAGCAAGGATAGATGCTATCCAATCAGATAACTGTTGGAACCTGTAAATGTTATGTAAACTGTAGTCGCTGTGAATATGCTGCAGTGATGGGGGTTGGGGGGAGTCTGTCAGTCCGTCCATCCGACTGACGGAGAACTTCTCACTTCAAAAAAGAAGAAGAAATCTAGATCGCAAAATAATTAAACAAGCGAGTGCCTGTTTTTCCTGGCCAAGGACAGGTTCCTTGAACACAACACGAGCGTAACGTGTCTTCACGTGGTATATGTCTCGTCTGAAAGGAGTGCTGACGGAGAGCACCGGAACGCCGCTCCAGCTCTTCAAATATTACAGTACCCATAAGGAGCCGTACACATGCCACAGTGTTTGCGTGGCTGTGTCTTTAGTTGTAAGCACAGTGGCGATCTGTTGTTATTAGCATCTGGTTAGCTAGCTATGCTAACGAAATTTAAAGAGCTTTTCTACAACCAGGTGGAAGAGAGCTCTCTCTGAGAGGCTCAAATAACCTCAGCTCAGTGAGATTAAGGCAGACCTTGATATGATCATTATAGTTATTAATGAGACATTAGAGACTAAATGAAAAACAGGTATAAAATACTATATGACAGTAACAAAAAAAAGTTGTTAAAAATAACAAGAATAGAGTTTAAAAGGGGAGTGATTTGTAAAATATCCAAAAAGAAAAATCTGCTTACAGTTCTGTTTCATATGGGTGTTGAGATGTATCCATAGATCTCTTAATGTTGCTCTCAAAGTTCACCAGATTGACGCTTTTAACTTCAATATTTAAAAAAAAGTCTTCCCGGGGGAGCTTGCCCCCTAGAGGAGGTTAGGTCCCTCCCCCAGTTAAATCATGTTCACATGGATAGGATCAGGGTTCGAGTTATAAACTGAGCTCTATGGGGGTCTTTAAAGGACACATGTCATGCTTTTCCGGTTATTACCCGTCCCCTTGTGTGTTGTGTGTTATGAAGGTTTTTATGCATGTAAACGGTCTGCAGAGTCAAAACCCTCAAAGTACACCCTGTAGCGAGTAAAACTCTAAAACAGAAAATACCTCCCCAAAACGC
>NW_011348317.1:0-203 GCF_000735185.1 Notothenia coriiceps
ATTCCCGGCCGGAAGTCCCCGGAGTTGGGGACTGGCTTCAGTAGAAGCTGCTGGGACTCCCAGCAGCTTCTACTGAAGCCTTCCGCGTAAATCGCCAGAACGCCGACACCTCCTCATCACTCCACCGCTCCCATGTTTTTTTTTGTGTTGCCATAAGTTAGTCTTTCTCCGTTGGTGTTGGGGGCTAATGCTAATGCTAATAA
>NW_011348318.1:0-1681 GCF_000735185.1 Notothenia coriiceps
GCCCGATGTTGCTACGATCAGAGCCGAATTTGAACATTTCCTTTATCGTGTGTCCATCGGGTGTCAATTTCGGAACAGTGTGACAGGGACTTTATAGTCTAACGTTAGCTCTTGAGAGATTTACGGCGATTTAGGCTTCAGAAATCATAAATGCTGAACAAAACGTTTCAATAAGTATCATTAACGTCTTGTTTTCTGTAATATTCAGGAATCAGATGGTAAAATTCCTTCGCGATTTGTATTTTGGGACTAACTTTGGGGTCTTTGTCATTGTAGGCCTATGTATAGACCTGGCAACGCTGATTGAGAGAGCCAATAGAGGAGAGGGAACAAAGCAGTGGCAGAGGGAAAGCATAAATGCACAAGGAATGACTGAAATGATACAGTGAGAGGGGGGTTATCAATCAAAACAATTGTGCATTTACTCTTAGAGCGCCAGAGCAAGGCTTAAGGTATAGATAGATGCACGCAGCTCCATCATAAACACTCTCTGTGGCTTAGCTTTCCTTTTTATTACCTCTGCTGTCAAATGCATGTGGGCTGCGGTAATGGAAGTGATTGATAACAGTGCATGAAATTAAGCTTTCCCAGTCCAGAGCGGTGGGACTATAGGCAGTAGATTTTCATTTCCATGCTTGAATCAATGCCAATATTAAGTTAAGGATTTATGGAAGAAGTTAAATGCATGAGTGCTTCCCTACCTGCATTGTATTGCAACATCCATACAATCAAAAATGTTGTGTCAATATCTGAGCTGTAGTTTTGCACAAAGCAGAGATTCATCCAGATAAGTTATTCAAAGTAAAAATGATATTACGTGGAAGTTCAAACAATTACATCAGATAAAATCTTGCAAAATATCAGTCAGATGTGTTGATAGATAACTGTTTGCTAACAAGTAGCTAGCTAATTAAATGAGGGATAATGTGTCCGCTCCGAAAACACATTATCTCGCTTAGTTACATACTAAATAAACCAATAACTTGATTCATAATATTGATTTAAAAATGGTCGTATTGCTTCTGCTAAGAAAAAATAGTCAGTTCAACTGCGTACTAACAGCTGAACTGAAACATAACTTAAAATGACGGCAGCACTGATCGAGGTTTTCTGTAACTGTCGAGGTTTGTTCACATTTTATTTTCCACTAAACCATCTTTACACACTGCCTGACACCATAATGTGTTCCCATTAGTGTTTACTTCCTGTCTGTCTTCTTCTTCTGTTCCTGTTAGTGTTTACTTCCTGTCTGTCTTCTTCTGCTGTTCCCTTTAGTGTTTACTTCCTGTCTGTCTTCTTCTTCTGTTCCTGTTAGTGTTTACTTCCTGTCTGTCTTCTTCTGCTGTTCCCTGTTAGTGTTTACTTCCTGTCTGTCTTCTTCTGCTGTTCCCTGTTAGTGTTTACTTCCTGTCTGTCTTCTTCTGCTGTTCCCTGTTAGTGTTTACTTCCTGTCTGTCTTCTTCTGCTGTTCCCTTTAGTGTTTACTTCCTGTCTGTCTTCTTCTGCTATTCCCTGTTAGTGTTTACTTCTCGAGAAAACTAATCTTTGTTGTCCACTGTTGACGTTAAATTGACCAGGCTTTCTGCGTATTGATATGACAAAACGTTGTTTCTTAATCCTCCTTAGCAACGTTCTGTTAGTGAGAATTAACAACCTCTAGAATGTCCAAATTGACCAATCA
>NW_011348319.1:0-6688 GCF_000735185.1 Notothenia coriiceps
TGCTGAGACTCTGACTGCCGAAATCAGTGCCGGTCTTATCTGTAAACGACCTGAGGGTCGCCTGCCTGGCTAGCAGGGCTTGACTACGCTGCCACGAAGGTCGAACGTCCTTCCCGAAGCAGGGATCTTGTTTATGACGGAAACCGAAGTTACGGTGGCCCACAGCCACGAGACCGAAGTCTACGGGGACCCGCAGTCCACAAGACCGAAGTCTACGGGGACACACGGTCCCTTCTTTTTACTCTCTTCTTTCTTTCTCTCTTTTCTTCCTCTCTCCTTCTTACGACCTGACGTGCAGGTCATACATTTTTACTACAGCCCATTTGTAGCACGGGCCGTGGATTAGATACCTGCGTGCAGGAGAATATAGCCAGTGACATGTAGATGCTACGTGAGACGAGACATTATTNTCTTAAGCTGTATGCCATAATCAGCAATATTAAAATAATAAAAGGCTTGCAATATTTCAGTTGATTTGTAATGAATCCAGAATGTATGACATTTTTGTTTTTTTAATTGCATTACAGAAAATAAAGAACTTTATCACAATATTCTAATTTTCTGAGACAGTCCTGTATATATGTACACATCATTCAATTTAGCTGCTGTGGCTTATATTCAGGTGCGCCTTATAGTCCGAAAATTACGGTAAATGAAATGATTGCCATGATAATACAACAGGAGAATGGAATGGTGTTTTGGCGATTAGGTCCCGGTTTGCAGGATAATCATTCGGGAGGGAAAGAACCGCTCCGATGAAAATCCCCAAAACCAGTGAAGTATAGAATACTGAGTCATCTCAGTATTCTATACTTCACTGGTTTTGGGGATTTTCATCGGAGCGGTTCTTTCCCTCCCGAATGATTATCCTGCAAACCGGGACCTAATCGCCAAAACANGTGTGCCTTGGCAGTCAAACACTTGTTGTTATTTTCCATGGAATGCTCCTAACATCCCGATAGCAATAAATAAATGAAGTGCTTTGACAATAAATACATACAAAAATGTCATCTGTGGAAGCCGTGGCGCTGTAAAAAGCACGACCAATCATTTTAGCCGGTCCGGCTAAAATAACTGGATGGCCTACCTGCCTGTCAGCCTTCCATCTGTGCACAAACTGATCTCGTGCCCTCATTGGTCATGTGCACGTTCGTGTGTGTTGGAGGAGGGGCTCTGTAAGGAAGTGGCAGATATGTTCCGGCTGTGTATTTTCAAATCCTAGCGCAGTCGAGCTGGTTTAACCAAAATGACCTACCCCACCTTTAACCTATTATAATATACAATAATTATTTGGTTGGTTTACATCTTGTGTTAATAACATACATACTGTATGAAGTGGCGGCGCCAGGGTATGGCTGGGGTAGGCTATAGCCATACCAAGAAATGGCTTAGCCCTACCTTAGCCCGACCATGAAAAATGATGCTAAAGTAAGCATTTTGAGAACACGGATTGCGAAAATCTACCGGTCGTGTCCACAACACACAAACTGATCCTGAAGTGCACGTTACTGACGCAATGTGGTTGAGACCATTCGGGCTTATGCTAGAGGGGTGTAAGGAATAGTCTAAGTAGTGGGGGAGTTTTATACACTAAAGGTGTGGAAATTCTCTCGCGTTATAATATCAGCGCGGCCGCGGTCAGATCAGAAATGCCTCCGAATACAATTTGAATAGACCTACAGCCAATCAGAGCAACGAAACGTTGGGTCTGCTGCTTCATGCATTACTGATACGTCACGTTCACAGTGAAAAGTCCCCAAACTCGCGCCGAGTAAATTGCAGCTAGACAGCAGAACTTCTAGGATTAATTGTATATTTCGGATGGATAGATTTGTTCTTAAACGCCCTCGCATTGAGGTACAACAAGTCGAACAGGCACTTTAATGCGACCCTGCAAGGATGCCTTTACGGATTTACACAGACTCATTATGCATTTCCCTGACTCTGCCTGTGACCTCTGCTGGCTGCGAACGCTTATCTAAGAAACAGCAGTGGTGATGCACGGAACAGCAACCTGGGCCTGCTGGCTATCAATAAGCAGAGGAGTAAGGCACTGGATGTCCAGCGTGTCATTGACATTTTCGCTTCCAACCACAACAACCGGCGGATCGCGCTGCTTTGAGAACGTCAATAGTGAGTTTTGAATATATTTTGTAATCATGGGTCATTTGAAAAAGTGTTTTGTATGACAATAGAGACACAGGCCACCTGTTGTGTGCTGTATCTGTCTCTCTCTGTTTACCTGTGTGTGTCTGTGTCTCTCCCTCTCTCTCTTCTGTCTCTCCCTCACTCTCCCTCACTCTCCCTCTCTCTCTCTCTCCCTCTCCGTGTCAATTATATATGCGAACTTTTCTTGTTTCTGCCGCTGCGTAGCATGTTGTAACAACGTGGAATTAGCAGAATAGGCTATTGTATTGTTTAACTCACACCTGTTGCTCTCGATGTAATTTAGCTGATAAAAGGAGGCTAATAAAAGCCTCACGCGCCGTGGCGTTTCACTGTCAAGGGGTGCGATATAGCGTTTATGTAATTACATTACAAATACTGACTCGAGCCCCACCACTGTATGGGTTAGCCCTACCACAGACTACCCAACAAAAATACTCTGGCGCCGCCACTGACTGTATGCTACGTAGCTAGTAACCAATTTAAAACTATTGAAACAAATGGTGGAGTAAAACATTTAAATGTTCCTACAAAATTAAGTGCAGTCAAAATAAAAAGTTGCATAACGTGAAAAACGTACGTTAAATGTGTTAAAATACAAGTTCCTCACGTTTTCAGAACTTGAGTAAATGTACTTAGTGACATTTCACCAGTTTTGTCAATATACCTCCATGTAAGTGATTCTGAAAGTGTGTCCTCAGCACTTCCTGTTATTACTCTGATGGGCCGTTCATAACCGTAAACCTTCTCAATGAATATGAGTCACCTATAGTGTACAGTATATAAAGTATATAAAGTATATGAAGCGGAGGGAAATGGCTATATAAAACCCACATTTGGTTAATGAGCCCTGCGTTTCCAAAGCGCAGAAATAAATGAATACTTGGAGTGCTCCTGTTGAGTGGAAAAGGTCCCTCTTTCGGCCCGTGGCACCTGCTGTTTGGAGGTCTTTGGGGGCGCGATGAAGCAAGAGGGAGAGTGTCATTATGAGTATTTTCCCTCCACAGCAGCAGGGCGGGTCAGGAGTTTAGATTAGCATTTTAATGAGAGGAGCAACGGAAAAGCGCAGCGGGGTGAGCTATCAGGTGACACGCAGAGTATGTAAATGATTAATAACAGGATCAAGAATGCATTGGGATCCTGTTAAGCAAATGAGGAGCCTGTCAGAATGCAATTGCAGTATTGATACTATGTCAGAGGTACAGCTTTCCCCGAGTCCTCCTCCAAATGTAATCTGGCGGTGAATTAGTGGGAATTAATGAGATTTCTCAAGGTAATATTTAGGAACAAGGTCCAGTACCAACTGATAAGGGTCTAAAGGAAGGCAAGGCAAGTGTTTTTATATAGCAATATAGGCAATTTAAAGTGCTTTACACAAATGAAAGACGTTAAGAACATGGCATTTAAAAACAGTCATTAAAAAGCAAAGATAATTAAATAAACATTAAAAGAAAAAATACATGAATAAAAGTTACAGTGATAATAATAATAATAATAATAATTAATAGTTCAATTAAAAGCAAGACAATTTCCTTTGTTTGATTGCTTTTTAATGAAATCCCCACTATATGTAACATTTTATTTATTTATTTATTTATTTATTTATTTACTTATTTACTCGCTTACAGGGACAGTCACAACACTATACATTTCTGGATATGCGGCAGAGTTAACCACACGCTGTTATTCATCTGTAGTCGCGGGACAGAGCTTGTAAAAATAACCTTAAAAACAAAGATAGAGGCTCTCAAAACTGTAAATGATCATATAGAACAAAACATGCTTATTAAAAAGCAAGAAGGTATAAGAACATATTAGACACATCTTCTAATCCGAGGTTTGTTTTGCAAATAAGACAACTTTGGATACTCCAAAAATAGTCTCTCGGTACCTCGTGTTCTTCCTCTTCCTCCAAAAGAGTAAAGCAAACGGGACGTGACGGCAGTTTCTACGTTTGTGGGCGATGAGCATGATGCATATTACCCAGCTTTGGCTTTTATTATACCATTTCATCACATCAAATTAGAAATGAGTGCTGCCATCCGGTTAACTCTTTCCTGTCCAGAGAGGAATCTGCATGGAGACGTGTCCAAGCAGTATACTCCACTAGCAGCTGATCATGAAGTCAATCACTTGTATCTGGTGATTTATTATCTGAAAGGGGACATAAGGCAGTTAGTAAAGGGCAGATTATCCTTTAATCATAAGGTTAGTGGTTCATCCCCAGTTGCTCCTGTCAAAAAAGCACATACAGTAAGTGTGGACGGATGATTGAGGGACACATTGTGCACTTTCGGGTAAGATATTAAGCATATACCGGTACTGTATAAAAGCAGTTCATGTGTCGTTCCAAAATGAAAGTGACTTTTAAAAAGTATCTCGGAGACTTTTTATGATATTTAATGTCTACCATAGCTGCCATTAACTTTGCGGAAGCTGCACTTAAAAGGTAATGTGTGTCAAAGGTCTGCCTCGTACTGCCACAGTGAGCCGCTAACTGACAGGGAGGCGATGGATGGGGATGGATGTGAGATGAATGATTTTAGGTTCCCCCTTGGAGATGATCTATTGGACAGCGAGAGGCAGGCAGAATGTAAATGATTGTGTAACAAATGTGTCAGTGTTTCATCAGTGGTGCAGACTTCTGGGATACACATCGTATCAGTACCGCACCAGGACTTCTCACCAGGTGGAGCTCTGATATTCCCCAGTAGGAATAGAAATGGGAAGTTTCCTCACACAGGCTGTCTTTTTGGACCCTGTTTAGTGCAGGACAGAGAACAGGAAGAGGTGCTTTCAGGCCAGAGAGGAGCTTCAGTCAAAGTCAAAAGTCTACTTTATTGTCAATCTTTCAGTTTGTGTGTACAGACAGAGAGATCGAAATACCCTTTCCCAGAATACAAAAACAAATATATATACAAATATGTATATATAGAGGGCCGTCCCTCCCTACAGGCCGATCATGGAGACCTCACCTTGCGGAGGGGGGCCTCATCTGAGCCGAAAATGCGGCGCACTTACGGCCCGTCCACACAGCAGCGTTAAAAAATCTCCCAACGCTTCTCTGCCCATTCACTTTGAATGGGGTGACGTCACATTGCCTCACTTTTCGCCGAACTGCATTGTGGGGAAGCAAAGCGAAGATTTCCAGGATTTTCAGGATTCAAAAGTTGAGCAATGTTCAACTTTTGAAGCTGAGGTGGAAGATTCAGCCAATCAAATCCTGTTTATGCAAATCTGAGTACAAGCGCTAGCCAATCAAACCGTGCGCAAGCTGGGAGAGACATACCGCAGTTCATTTTCTATATTCCTGAAAATGGAGAGAAATTAGTTAGTGCTGTAGCAAATCACCCGGTTCTTATGACCAGTCGCTAATAACTTCCGGGATACAAAACCGGAGGAACCAGGCATGGAGGGGGTGGCAGAGACAGTGGGTGAAAACTGTAGGTTTGCCTGTTTGGAGAGTTTATAATCCAGTTTACTTCGTTTGTAACCATTGCTATCGCTTTGTAGGTCTGGGGCGGAAGCATTCATGTGATTGGTTGTTGTCGCGTGCTCGCAAAAATTCCCAAGCTCAGACACGCCCACCTCCAAGATTTTTTTAACGCGGCTGTTGTGGACGTACCGACTAGTGTGGCGCGGCACGGTTTTCGTCGCTGGCGAGGCCTCCACTAGCCACATCCCGCCATCCGTCCGGTCCGTTGACGACGCTTGCGGAACAGAGGCCTCATCATATAACTTTGCGTGGGGCCTCATGTTGGCCAGGGACGGCCCTGCCTATATACACAATCAAAAGACACAGTTTATACATGATTGTGTGATGTAACCATGCAGCAAGGTCATTCCGAAGTAATGGGTCCATGCGGTGAAAGTAAACCTTTCAAAATGTCACGCACAGTAGATACAAGGATATCTGACGTCACCTTCATTGTGTGTTGAAGGGTAAAACAATTCATCGAATTGAATACATCTGAAGCACCTATAAATCGACCTTTTCTCATCCAGGAAATGTACGACATGTCTAGCAAGCATTTCAAGAAAGATTGGTCCATAGAAGTATTTAGAGTATTTACTGCGTTGAATAGTAAAAAATAGTGATGCCGAGCAGTGGTAAGAGTACTCCGCAAGTAAGACGTTAGCTTCAGAAAAGAGACGTTGAAAAGTGGAAAGGAGTCCCTGGGGCTTTGGGTTTCGCGGCCGTCTCTCTGTGTGTAGTGTGTTCTTTTAGTTTTATGGCAAAATAAAGATATTTTTGAACATTCAGGCTCAGACATAAGGACTGGCCCGAGCCGGGGCCATCTAGTATTTTAGCTTGGCAATTGAAGCCTCACCTTGCTGGATTGCCCGATCGGGCAATCTATTATACCAGTATCATGCAGCTCCGCGGATCGAGTAATGAGTGCCGACAGCAAAACTAAACATCTATAACTAGTTTAGTAGTTGAGAGTAATTAAAATAGCTACGGTGTGATATTCTAACCTGAAGTGTGTGTTTTGGTCCGCTCACGGCTGCATGTGTCATG
>NW_011348319.1:6728-12304 GCF_000735185.1 Notothenia coriiceps
GATCCAGTTATTTTAGCCGGACCGGCTAAAATGATTGGTCGTGCTTTTTACAGCGCCACGGCTTCCACAGATGACATTTTTGTATGTATTTATTGTCAAAGCACTTCATTTATTTATTGCTATCGGGATGTTAGGAGCATTCCATGGAAAATAACAACAAGTGTTTCTGAAATAAATTACATACCCCACCTTTAAGTTACCCAACAGTATATAAAGTAAATTAAATAATCCCCAACCATGTGCATCATTCAAATAATAAACTAAATAATGCATTATTAATTACAATTATATAACTTTATATGATTCTAAAACGGGCCAAACCTCATTATAAGTACTTTTTGTACTACAGTATATATTGATGCTATTACCTTTGTGCTTTTACTTAAGAATATTTTCTGAGTACTTCTTCCATTATAACACTGTTGTATTTGTACTTCTTCCTCTTCTGGTGTCATGCACATAAAGCATTACAGATTACTAAAATAAAAGATAAAGCCTAAAAAAAGATATTGTGAAAACAGTGTTTTCCTGCCAGTTGCTGCAGGCTTCAGTCCAGACAACAATGCCTCTACATTTAAAACTGCTTACACTTCTAAGCACTGCAGTAGTGAATGTAAATATAATCTGTTTTACATCTGATTTCCTTCGGTGTGTTAATGTTTTCCCATTTAAAATGAGAAACCCTGAAGCGCTTCAGCACGCAAGTCTAAAAATGACACACTTCTCCCTGGCTGATGGATATGGAAGTGCATTGTGATAATGGAGCAGTTATTTTGACTAAGCGCTGGCAGTGAACAGGGCACATGAGAACACACATGAATGGACGACTGCACAGCAAACCAAGCATGGCGTCACAAGCCAGAGGAGGGCCTCTCTGACTGGTGAGACGTGGCTATATGGACCAAATATATGCACACATTTTAACACACTTCAGTGCTTAACATCACAATGTGGAGCTGCATCAAATTAAGATGTAAATATATGTAATATGCTGCATTTCAACATGAATCACAAACTAGAAACTCTAAAACCAACTCATCAGCATGATGTTAATTAATTAGTTTTTGATCAGATATCCAATTGTGTTACTTCATACATGAGGAGACTTTGAAATGTTTTTTTTTGGCTTCCCGTTGGATAATTAGATCAGAAAATATAAACCACTGTTTTATACATCCATGACATTATATGTTAGCAGCAGCGGCGGACTGGCCATCGGGACGTTCGGGACTGATCCCGATGGGCCGGTACTGAAGTGGGCCGGTCGGACGATGTGGGCCGCGGTCGGATAAGTCACTAGCACCCCCACCCCCCCCCCATTGACAATTGACTAGCGGTATTTACTTGTGGTACCGAAGTGGGCCAGCGGTACCGAAGTGGGCCGGTCGAGAGTTCCGGGCTGATTTTTAGTCCCAGTCCGCCCCTGGTTAGCAGTGAGCTAGCAGCTAGTTAGCTTAGCACAAAGTCCTGAAAGCAACTAGCCTCTTTAGAGAATTCATTTAAAGATGACTAATCAACACATTGTATTTAGTTTGTTTAGTCATTATACAAATTAAAGCATGAAAACAATCGCATGTCTTCTGTGGCGTCACTTTTTCACTTCTTTTACATTTAGGCTTTTCTTTCCGCTGATGCTTTCAATTAAATCAAATCACTATTAATATCTAACACTGCACTAAAATCTGTATTCTTGTATTTTATAACTGTGTTATTCGAATTCAAACTTTTTTCTCCCGGCTTTTTTACGACTGTTTTTTAATATATCTCAATGTTGTTTTTTGTTCTGCTTTAGTTGTTTTTTAACGCACATAAGAGTCTTGAGTACATGGTTGCCCTGCCATAACCCTAAATAAACGTATGACTTTTATTTTTAGTCATCCTTTTATATGGATAACATAATATATGTTACTAATGCTATAAAGGTACTGATTATAGCCATTGATCTTCTTAAATATTAGAAGTTTCATTTTGTCATTATATTTGTATTGTAGGAGTAAAATCTGCCAAATTGCCTTAAAAAACATTGCCTCCAGACTAAAAAAGATACTAAGAATATCACGGTCACAGATGACAGTGATGAATGTGATGATGTGTGACGTTGAGTGACAGAGTGAAGGAACTGGTAAATGGTCTGTTAATATCACGTCAAACTAAATAATGTGTACAGATTAAAGCTTTAAGCAAACTCTGAAAATGAATGTGTTATTACTTTAAGTGTAACAAGCATTAATCATGGGAATGTATTAATGCTGTAATCATACATTTTAAAGTATACTGAATTGTGATAGTTTTACATGTCGTACAAAAGTAAGCAATAAAGCAGATTATTTAAGAGCTTGCATACCTTAAAAAGTATTTTATACTACTCATGTCTCTTTGCAAGCCTTTACAATTAGGATGTACTGTGATAATGTAACAGTAAGGTAATGATAGTGTTACATGTAGGACAGTATTGTTTTTGTTACGGACATATTCCTGCAGGTCAGTGATATATGGCTAAAGGTGTTGTATTTAAAAAGGGTATTTGTTGGTGTTGCAGAGCCAAACAAAGGTTGTCCGAGTCCTTCCCTGCAGACTTTACATGGTGCAGTGCATGACCGGTATATTGCCAACCTGAAGCAGACTGAGTGTGTCTGTTGTGTCCTCATATTAGTTTCTTAAATTTAAATTGTATGTTGTAAAAATAAGGATTGAGCTTCCTATCATAGCTCATAGTCTCACACACACACACACACACACACACACACACACACACACTCACAGACAGCAAGAAGCACATACATCCATGCTAAAACACACACACACACACACACACACACACACACACACACACACACACACACACACACACACACACACACACACACACAAAACACACACACACACACACACACACACACGTGCAGTTATACTGTTTCCAGATTTCTCTTAATAATGACTTCTTTTTGGAGAACTGCAGGGTAAAGCCCAGACAGCAGCATAGTAATAAAGACATTTATATGTATTTCTTGTCTCACATAGCCTCAGAAAATACATTTCCGTCGCCGACAGCATGCATCCAAAACATAATTACTGCCAGGAAATAAATATGTATGAATTTTCCGTGGTCCAGATTACTATAACAACATATAGGTGTAGGCATTAGCAGTTAATCTTCACAGATGTACTGTATCAGCATATATGCGTAACAAACAGTGACACACAGGAAGTACACACTGTGTCACGACTGAGGCGTTTATAAATAGAATACAGCAAAGCATGTGCTTAGGTATGAAATACTGTAAGCATGCAAAAAACCCTCTTCATGTCTTATTTGATCCACAAAGCTGAGGCACTCAATTTATTTTTGCACAAGCGAAAGCTCGGCTATTGTCTGGAGGTTTAAAAATAGACTTTCATTAATACTGCCCATGCCAATATTAATCACGTCAAACTTGCAACGGGGTGGAGGGGAGCACTGAAGCAGCCGCTCGTATTCAGAGAAACATATTCTACTGTATCGCAGCTATTCCATAAAAGCTGCACTCCAGCAAACGAATGGCAGCAATAACTCCAACACAACAGGATGTTTCCAGGGAGATGGATCAAATAAATGGAACAAACCGGCTGGAAGTGATAAGTCACTATATTAGATGCCCCGGTGCCAATATTAGAAGCTACTATAGCCTCTGGTTCAGACTCAGACAGTGTTTGGTTTAACGGTGCCTTAACGTCATATTCAGATACGGTTTGTAAAAGACACATTAAACATAATTTAAAGGGTCGCCATATCATTCTCATTCTCAGGTTCATATTAGTATCTAGTGTCTCTACTTTAAAGAGTCCTCTCCTGCTGATGTTCAGGTGTATGTCAGTATGTAGTGTCTCTACTTTAAAGAGTCCTCTCCTGCTGATGTTCAGGTGTATATCAGTATGTAGTGTCTCTACTTTAAAGAGTCCTCTCCTGCTGATGTTCAGGTGTATATCAGTATGTAGTGTCTCTACTTTAAAGAGTCCTCTCCTGCTGATGTTCAGGTGTATATCAGTATGTAGTGTCTCTACTTTAAAGAGTCCTCTCCTGCTGATGTTCAGGTGTATATCAGTATGTAGTGTCTCTACTTTAAAGAGTCCTCTCCTGCTGATGTTCAGGTGTATATCAGTATGTAGTGTCTCTACTTTAAAGAGTCCTCTCCTGCTGATGTTCAGGTGTATATCAGTATGTAGTGTCTCTACTTTAAAGAGTCCTCTCCTGCTCGCTCAGGTATACGTTGTAGTGTCTCTACTTTAAAGAGTCCTCTCCTGCTGATGTTCAGGTGTATATCAGTATGTAGTGTCTCTACTTTAAAGAGTCCTCTCCTGCTGATGTTCAGGTGTATATCAGTATGTATTTAAAGAGTCCTCTCCTGCTGATGTTCAGGTGTATATCAGTATGTAGTGTCTCTACTTTAAAGAGTCCTCTCCTGCTGATGTTCAGGTGTATATCAGTATGTAGTGTCTCTACTTTAAAGAGTCCTCTCCTGCTGATGTTCAGGTGTATATCAGTAGGTAGTGTCTCTACTTTAAAGAGTCCTCTCCTGCTGATGTTCAGGTGTATATCAGAGAAACTCACTCTGGAGGGAACACAGGGATGTTACCCCTTTTACAGACCATTGACATGTCATAAAACGCTATAGAACAACACAGGAGAGGGATAACCCCAGGAAGCAGAATACGGCCTCTTAAAGCAGATTTTTCACACAAACTCTTGGCTTTATTTAGAGGTTTTTGTGCGTATAGACACCCTCGCTCCCCTCTCTTCTCTCTGTCTCCCAATCTTGTTTCGCTGTCTCCCCTCCTCCCTCCAGGACAGACCCTCCGATCATTGCCCTCCCGTCTGGCTTCCCTTTCAGCTCCCTGGCCGGCCACCGCCCCGTTCCTCTCTGTCTGTCCTTGGCTGTCCTTTACCCGCAGATGCCCCCAGAACCACTGGCCCATTACCCGCCCATCTCCTACATCTCTCCTCCCCACGGGCTCTCCCCCCTCCACCACTTTTATCCTGTTTCCTATCAGCGGTCAGACCTTTAAAGCCACCACGGCCGCGTGATTGGACGCCCACCACCAACACCAGAGCTGTTTGGCAATCATCCGGTGCAATAACCTGCAATGCGGCCAATAATCCAGATCAGATGTCATCTTTTGTTGTAACGATTGTACATTTCCCCGGCGTGCAGGGTACGACAAAGGCACTATTGATGTTATGTCGACTTTCTTTAAAATTGGATAGATTGAGTTACTTGAGAAACATTTTGAATGCAGTCTGTTTACTGAAACAGAGTATTCACTCCACACTCTGTACTCTCTAACCTTTTACTCAAAGTACACAGACCCTGAGTAGCTTCTACTTTTACTCAGTAAACGAAGATCCTGAGTATCTCAACTTTTACTCAGTACAAGACCTGAGTACTCTCTAGCTTTTAGCTCAAGTACACAGATTGAGTACTTCAACTTTTACCAAGTAAAGACCTATGAGTACTTTCTACTTTTACTCAAGTAGCAAGTCTCTGAGTACTTCAACTTTTACTCAAGTACAAGACCTGAGACATTTACTCTTTACTCAA
>NW_011348319.1:12349-13428 GCF_000735185.1 Notothenia coriiceps
CATGCACCCTACCTTGATTAACTTAAAACACCCTTTATGTCAGGATTCCACAGTTGTGTATATTCAAAAACAAAAAAAGTGCATTTCCCCTTCTAACCAGACATTTTAAATGTTCTTTTGGGCGTGCATCTCTTACCAGCCTTTCAAACTAGTTTTTGTACAAGGCAAAGATCTGGCAGTAGACAGATAGCAGGCTGCATATTGCAAACTGCAGTTCAAACCGGAGAGACGTGATGTATGGAATACATATTTATTGTTACACGTCATGTAAATGAAATGATTGCCATAATAATACAACAGGAGAATGGAATGGTGTTTTGGCGATTAGGTCCCGGTTTGCAGGATAATCATTCGGGAGGGAAAGAACCGCTCCGATGAAAATCCCCAAAACCAGTGAAGTATAGAATACTGAGATGAACTGAGTTTCTTACCTTGTAGGGTGGCTGTGGTGATCTGGGGAGGAAATAATAGATTAATATATGTATGCGGCAGGGGGCCGGAATCACTGCCGGAGCTTACGGGTCATGCTGAGACTCTGACTGCCGAAATCAGTGCCGGTCTTATCTGAAAACGACCTGAGGGTCGCCTGCCGGGCTAGCAGGGCTTGACTACGCCGCCACGAAGGTCGAACGTACTGCCGAAGCAGGGATCTTGTTTATGACGGAAACCGAAGTTTACGGTGGCCCACAGCCACGAGACCGAAGTCTACGGGAACCCGCAGTCCACGAGACCGAAGTCTATGGGGACACACGGTCCCTTCTTCTTCTCTCTTTTACTCGCTCTTCTTTCTTTCTCTCTCTTTCTTTTCCTCTCTTCTCTTATGACCTGGCGTTGCAGGGTATGCATTTTTACACAGACACATTTGAGCACAGGCCTGGGATAAGATACCTGCGTGCAGAAGAACGTAGCCCGTGACGTGTAGATGCAAAGTGAGACGAGACATTATTCCCTGTGGGCGGGAGCCCGCGGACTAGGACAGGGATGCAGTTTGAAATCCGATACCATAATGAAACATGTATGCTTGTAAACGTGTTATGAACCACCACCAGTTATATGCGTAAATACCGTAGTTAGGGTCT
>NW_011348319.1:13435-20344 GCF_000735185.1 Notothenia coriiceps
GTGTGCCTTGGCAGTCTCGAGTGTAGGTTGTGAAGGCGGAGGAGGACCGCCGTCTGGTTGCGAGCTGGCTTCCGGGCGGAGGTTCCGGAACGTCATAGTTAGGGTCTGAGAGATCTTGGGAAGCCGGTACGGCGCTGATGTCCGGCCGAGTGTAGGATGTGAAGGCAGGGGAGGACCGCCGTCCAGTTGTTGTAGGGAAGAGGAGGGAGTACCTTGAGTGGCGGCAGGGTTGCTACACCTATCCTGAATGAAGCCCTGAAATGCTATTAAGACACCACCACCAGTTATATGCATGTTTACCAGCGACGTGCAGTCAGGGGAGGCAGAGCCTCACCTGTCATACTCAAATGTAACGTAAAAACAACTAAAGAAAAGCTAAATAGTAATAATAAAATGTCTCCACTGATCTATGATGTAAGTGTGATTTATGTATGATTCCAATCGCTTTTTAAAGTCAAAATCAGCAAATTTGCCGAGCTCCGCTACTACTACGGGTAGCGATGAGAAGTGAGGTAGGGACGAGCTCTGCCTCTCGTAAGCCCATAGTAACTTGCTGGAGCGCGGGCACTAATTTAGCGCGGGCACTTATTTTGTGAGCGCGCTGAGACTGCCAAGGCACACNATGAGAAGTGAGGCAGGGACGAGCTCTGCCTCTCGTAAGCCCACAGTAACTTGCTGGACCACGGGCACTAATTTAGCGCGGGCACTTATTTTGTGAGCGCGCTCAAGTCAGTTACTGTGGGGTGAGGTGAGGCACAGATGAGCACTGCCTCACCTCAGAATGTGTCACCCCACAAAAACTGGTTGGAGTGCACAAACAACAAACTAGACTTTTGAAACTACAGGAAGATAAGGAGGACTTTTACAAAAAACTAATAGAGATTGTTGTCCAGAAGGAGCATGGACTTAATCTTCAAGTCAAGGTAAGACCACAATTTTAATGAANGTCACCCCACAGAAACTGGCTGGAGCGCGGGCACTAAGCGCATGCCTGTTACCATCTCACTGTAGGTCACCAATGTAATGTTTGTAGATCCCTTTATTACATTTATCCTCGCCATCCATAGTCTCTAAATAACTTTTTTCACGTATATATGATATTTAGGCTCGCTGGTCTCATCATATAACGGCAATGAAAAAAGCAGCAGGAGAGGCAGCCATAACCTCTGCCGCACTGGAGGGGGCGCACATGAGCCCACAGGTTCTTGTTGCTACTGTTATTCTACGCAGAGACGGATAGACACAAACAACAAACTAGTCTTTTCAAATTACAGGAAGATAAGGAGGACTTTTACAAAAAAGTAATAGAGATTGTTGTCCAGAAGGATAGCATGGACTTCATCTTCAAGTCAAGGTAAGACCACAATTGTAATGAAAATGGGATCTTACTAAGAAAGAACAATCCAATATTTAGATGTTGGGTATCCTTTTGTTGAACGGTCTGTTTAAAATGAATCGAAGCATCAGACTAAAAAAGCTTTTGAAAATAGCCGAATATTTCGATTAAGGTCAAAATATAATATTTGTAAATGTGCCTCACCAGCCATGAACGTCACCGCACGTCACTGCTCAATACTGTGGACAATCCCCACAGGAGCAAATTGGGGGGAAGTGTCTCAGGGACACAACGACATGCTGACTGCAGTGGGGTTTGAACCTGTGACCCCCTGATCCCAACACCAACGCTCTATCGCCACATATACTTAAAGTATCAAAAGTAAAAGTACTAATTGTGCAGAGTGGCTAATTTATCAATCATTTATATACAATTATTGATCCATCTATGTGTTTAGGTGACATTTATTTTTAATTGATGTATATGCTAATGTGTAGCTTAACCTATAATAATCGATCATGTGTGCATTATTTGAGTTATATGTTATATTAATAATCTAAATCTGCAAAGTAGCTAGAAACTAAAGCTGTATAATTATTGTGGTGGAGTAAAATGTACGAATGTTCTCCTCAAATGTATTGGAGTATACCATAAATACCATATGCCATGCACCACGTGAGGTCAAAAGTCCCTCAAATCTTTTCTTAAGTACATTTCTAAATGTACTTCGTAACATTCCAGCCCTTATAAGAAACTTGAAATAAAAATACATTACGGTATGAGAACATTGGTTTTAAATTGTAGTCGTATATCAAACTTTCTAGATTAAAATACAGCTCAGCTCAGTCTCTGTGAGCCCGAACTATTAAGATAAAACGTCCTTTTTTATCTAACTGTGGGAAACTTCTCAGTCAGAAAGAGGTCACTGCAGCACGTAGGCCCACTAAAACAGCCTGAGGGGGATGAGAGTGGAAATAAAAAACACAATAGGTTTCTTCCATACGTGTGAGCAGAATTCTTATTCCTAGTTAAGGGTCAAGAGCTGTGACCTGGCTCCAATCTTAGTGGCAGATCCAAATTTCTCCAGTAGCAAAATGAAAAAGATTAACTGTCCCTCTGAGCTTGAAGGCTCATAATTAATGCTGCCTCACTTCCCTCTGTGTCTGCTGGGAGGAGGATTGACACTGAATTGATAGAGTTGCCATTTAAGGGTCAGTCGTAGCATGATAGGACAGACGGAGCGGGCACGTTTCTGTCAGGATTAAGCCTACATCGATCCGCCGCTGAATCCCTAATGTCCACAGTCTCACGTTCAGAACATTATCTATTGGCTAGAAACTGCTTACTGAAAAAATGAAACATACGTCACAATGTGGATAGAAGCATTATTGGATTTTGGTTTTAACAGTTTGCTGGACATCAGTAAGAGCAAAAACTACCTTGGATGTAATGCCACATAAAAAAGGCGGGAATTTTCACTACTGCCCGCGCTGTATTAGCATAGCACAGATACATGTGATCACTTTGGGAATAGTGGTATTGTGATCGTTGACCATCAAAACATGGGTCTAGACACATTATTCGTTCATTTATCTGAAATATTGGCTGATATTGAAAAGTGTGAAAATTGCGTTTTTTGTAATGGTGGCACTCATTTCCATAACAATGACATGTGAGACATCCAGACAACATTTTAACATAGCTCATCCTTTTCTACATACCTTTTCCATTTTGGAAACACTGATTATAA
Organism: Notothenia coriiceps; assembly: GCF_000735185.1. Lineage (NCBI taxonomy): Eukaryota > Metazoa > Chordata > Actinopteri > Perciformes > Nototheniidae > Notothenia > Notothenia coriiceps. Next base: position 16,522 of record NW_011348319.1, read on the forward strand.
TTATATTTCTGTGTCGGTGCAAAATACACCCTTCTTGGTACGAGACTAAAATGCTATTTTGTTGTAATGGCGGCACCAATTAGCATAAAAGCATGCCACAGACACGTGATCACTTTAAGAATAGTTTTATTGTGTTCCTGAGATTTATGGATACAGCTCTCAACACTCATATGAAACAGAACTGTATATATTTCAATACTCCAAAAACCATTAGAATATGCTCACAATAACACATAATTGATATACTCCTCTCTCCTAGCTTTATCATACCTAGTCTGCATTCTTTCTTTTTATTTATGCATATTTTACTAATCACTCCCCTTTCAAACTGTGTTTTTAATTTTTACTGACATTGGAATTATTTTTTAACTTATTTTGAACAACTATATTAAATAGATGGAAGTACTTGTTTAGACCAAACCATTTGAGACCCACTGAGATAACTTGGACTAAAGTTTACAATCTAATCACTCAGCGAGTCCTTTACCTCCCTGAGCTGATGTTATCTCAGCCTCTCAGTCCGACAGGAGAGGACTCTCCCTCTCCTTATTGTTGAAACAGCTTCTGGTGCTAGCTCCGAGCTAGCACCAGATGCTAACAACAACCCCCGTAACTCTCTCTGTCTCTCTCTCTGTCTCTCTCTCTGTCTCTCCCTGTCTCTCTCTGTCTCTCCCTGTCTCTCTCTATCTCTCTCTCTCTCTCACACAAAATGCGCTCCTGCCACACACACACAGACGCTCCTCCGTGACCACTTGCGTAAAAAAATAAAAAAATAAACACATTTGAAAAGTGGGGGGGACACAAACGGGATTTTGAAAAGTGGGGGGGACATGTCCCCCCTGTCCCCAGTGGAAATTACGCCCAACACAGATCAATTTGACACATTTCCCGCTCTTATGTGCCCATCCCCCCACATGGATCACACCTGGCACACGCAATACATGTTCAGTGTCTGTTCTTTGTATATTTACTGCAGTTCTTCATGTATACCAGTAGTCTGATACAATATGTACAGTTTGAAAGGGTGTTAAATGAAATTTGGTGATGATTAATGTTTATTGTATTAATGTAATAGCAGTTAAAACGTCAAATTTGACCACGAACACCGAAGTAAGGGGGGAAAACAAAGACAATAGGAGGGTTAAACTTAATCACATCTTGTTTTTGTGATTGAGACAATTAACATTTTGATCGATCAACAACTAGTTTTAGGTCTTTATTGGAAGTTGTGGCTCAGCGGGAAACTGGCGATCTAATAATCCGAGGGTCAGTCGTTCAACCTCCATCCCCTTCAGTCAACATATCGAAATATCACGTAAAAAGACTGAAACCAAAATAGTTTTTTATAGGCGATGTCGGACGTTGTAGAAGTACTTTGAAAGTCACTTCGCTAAATGTAATATTGCTGAGAACAGAGGAGATTTCATCAAGAGGCTTTTATTCTTCTTTTTATTTTCAGCAATTACCAATAAAAGAGACACAGCAGGCTTTCACAGGTCTTTGGTGGAACATTTGTGATGTTGGTTTTCAGGCTGTGTGCTCACGGCAACAAGCTGCCCGTCACTGTGTGGCACAGAGCAGCAAGCAGCCTTGGAAAAAGGGCGGCTTTGAAAGACTCCCTCCTACCTCTGAGTGGGTTTTGCAAATCCCTCCATTGAAGTGGGCTTATTTCTTAACAGCGCTCCTACCATTTTGTATGGATCCTCCGGAATCCTCTTCGCACATAAACGCCCCCACAATGACGAATAAAAAAAGAAAAATGGAAGTGTTCAGTCATGAAATATAGTCTGATTCAGAATCAATAAGCGGAGGCGTGAGAGATGGGGGACTATGTTCTGTTCCTGGACTGTCTGAAGACACAATGAGACTCACAGTAAACTGGAGAGTGAATACATTTCAGTGGAGGTGGACAAACCCCCCACCCTCATATATAATAGCATTTGTACATGGACAGTGGTGGAAAGTAACAACGTACATATCCCCAAGTACAATTTGTGAGGTACCTTTCTTTACCTTACCAGCTGCTTTTAATTGAACTATTCATATCTCTAATATTTATTCATGTATTTTGTCTATTTTTATTATCTTTGCTTTTTAATGATTGTTTTTAAATGCCATTTTATTAATGTCTTAATTGCCTTGTGTTGAAAGGTGATATATAAATAAACGTGCTTTGCCAATATTTTTTCAATTAAAAATCTGAATCAGAAACACATTATTAATCCCAGGGGCAAATTGGTTTTCATGACAGTTGTAAAATAAAATAAAATACAAATAAAATAAATAAATAAAAAAAGAGTACAAATGTGTAATGAAATATCAAATAAGATATATAAACATCAGAAAGTAAAGCAATATATCCAATAAAGATTGATTAGAAGGAAGAAAAACAAATGTTAGAATAATTAATAAATCTTTTAAAACATATACAAAATACTCCTTTATAACTGTTACTCTGTTTATAAACATTTAACTGGTATGTGTTTTTACTCGTTTAGATTATTACTTAATGAAAAATATAAACCCATTACAAACTAAATATTGAAAGATTATTACAGGTTAAGTATGGAGCAGCAGTTTATAAAGCCGTTCAAATGAACTCCACCTTTATCGGCTGTAATTAAACACATGAATGCATCAATAGTCATAGTCCAGTAATTGAATATAAATATGATTTTGAATTGGCTCATTATGCATAATGAGTATTTTTACTTGATGCCAATACTATTGTACTTTAATGTAAAGGTCCCCTATTATACTGTTTTTCTTCAATATATTATAGGTCTCAGATATATACAAAGCATGTATCTTAAGTGTCCAAACAACAAACAGATTATTGCAGCATTACCCATAATCCCCTCTGTTTCAGCCCTGTTTCCAAAGTGCTGATTCTCTGTCTGTTACTTAGATGAAAATAAGGAGCCCCTCCCCACGCCCCTCTGACAGAGATTTGGTTACAAAGAACTCAATGGTGCTCTAGGAGGAGATTCAGGTGATAGGGGGGGGGGTACCTTGCTTGCTGATTGGCTAATGGTTACACAAGCCAAAACATCGTTATGACATCATAAAGTGGCAAAAATCTGATCAGCTCATTTTCAGACAGGTTTTTATAGAAATGGATCAGGACAAAAAGAGAGAGAATCTTTTTTCCTGGAACTTTACTAGAGTCTCTTTCCTACCAGAGGGGACGACATGTTGATGTAGAAGAGACATGAAGAAGAGGGGACACATGTTGATGTAGAAGAGACATGAAGAAGAGGGGACACATGTTGATGTAGAAGAGACATGAAGAAGAGGGGACACATGTTGATGTAGAAGCGACATGAAAAAGTGGATTTTGCATAATAGGTGACCTTTAAATTAATGTAGCATTCTCCTCTGTGGCTCACTACTTGCCCCACCAGCCACTGCTCCGCCTGACCCTTTCATACACCACCTACATTTGTATTCAACTCTTCTATTTCTTCTATCTCTGGTTGATACCAAGTCTGTCTCTCTCTTGTTGTCAACCGCCTCTCTTTTCACTTAGGAGATAAAAGAGGACTGAATGCAGTCTAGTGGAACCATGTTGATATTTCCTGTAAGCCCCAGCCAGGGTCCAGGCATGCCACCACCTCCCAGAGTCCTCCACCCATTCCCTGAGGTGACAGCTCAGTCCCGTTTATTACAAGCTCCCAAGGGAATGGAACAGACAGGTGCTTCATCTGCACACACAAACACACACTGTGTGTTTGTGTGTGCAGATGAAGCACCTGTCTGTTCCATTCCCTTGGGAGCTTGTAATAAACGGGACTGAGCTGTCACCTCAGGGAATGGGTGGAGG
>NW_011348319.1:20366-20699 GCF_000735185.1 Notothenia coriiceps
TTACCGTTGGTTGCTGATTGGCTAATGGTTACACAAGCCAAAACATCGTTATGACATCATAAAGTGGCAAAAATCTGATCAGCTCATTTTCAGACGGGTTTTTATAGAAATGGATCAGGACAAAAAGAGAGAGATTCTTTGTTCCTGAAACTTTTGGAGTATCTTCACGCACATGGTGATGTGTACAAGACAGGGAAAAGTGGATTTTGCACAGTAGGCCTAAGAAGGATTCTTCAATGTGGGAAATTGACATGTACCAGAATATTTATACAATTTAGTTGTACTACTTCTTATTACTTCTTACTCTACTGGAAAAGGAAGAAAGCCCTCCCC
>NW_011348319.1:20739-27952 GCF_000735185.1 Notothenia coriiceps
TCCTCCTCCTCCTCCTCCTCCTCTATATATGGAGGTTAAATCCTTTGGCCGCAGAAAGACAGTTCTCATAAAACAAGCTGCTCTGTGTTTTATGGCGGAGGAAGACGCCTCACAGACTTCCAGTGATATCTGGGGAAAAAAATATAAGCGTATCTATGTCTAATTCTCTTTCGTGCCAACTTCGGAGAAAATTGGAAATGGGTAGTGAACAGCTCAATTTGTCTTGATGTAATTTAATGGCCTGTACCTGTTATGGGCTCAGTCTAATGCAATAAAACACAATGAGTGAAAATGCTTCTGACTCAGGGAAACAGGGCTGCAAACGGCCCGGCAGCTGCCTGAGAGCTTTTCAATTTCCACTGAAGGCTGGGTTAAAAGCCTGAGCATTTATGGCAAAGAAAAAGAAGGAAAAAAAGGTTAAAAACCACCGGAAAAATGTCTCTATTGAGCTTTTCCTCAAAAATGTCAGCTACAATATACTCAAGTAATGAGAGAGGTGCAGAGGTTCATTTATGTGTCAAGTGTATACTTCCAGAGGCTGTCAAAGGAGGAAAAAAGCATTTGTTTGGTGGTCGTCGTCTGACAGAAGTAATAGAGTTAGGTGGAGGTTGTTACATCCTGTTACTTCCTCAGAACTGACATTAATAGCCTCTCTCCTTGAAAGCCAAACATCGCTAAAGCTAAAACTAAAACATGACAAAGCTTTTAGACAGAGCTAGGAAGGAAAGATGGACTGTGCTGTAAAATGACTGGAATCTGAAGTAAAAAGCATGTATGTGACGCTATAGGAAAACAACTCAAGTTAATCATGATGTAAATGGACTGTACTTATATATCGCTTTCTCCAGTCTTTAAGACCCCTCAAAGCACTTTACATACTACATGTCATTCACCCATTCGTACAGAGCAGTGTGCCTTACTCTAGGACCTAACATCCACACACCGTTGGCCATCGGGAGCAACTCAGGGTTCAGTATCTTGCCCAAGGATACATCGACATGTTAACTGTACGGGCTGGGATCGAACCCACAACCTTCTGGTTGAAAGACGACCGCACCCCCTCGCAGCCACAGTCGCCCTGTATGGAACGTATAGTTAATTGTGAATTTGCCGCTAAATTAACAGAATAGCTGCTTAAGGGATGACACTGATTGCAAAGATATGTAAAAGTTAAGAGCATCTGATTACTTTGGTATATGATTATTGGAGTAATCATCTTATTTTCAGAAGCTTAACATGAAGTCATTTTCCAGTGAAACATATTTCCAGTGCAAACACACCCTATCGTGTAAGGCTTCACATGTTTTTACCTCGAATGAATGCCCAACACATCCTGTATAATGTGATATACTGGTGTTGCAGTGTGGCCTCAGTGGATTCCTACAACTGTATATCAGTTCATTCATGCATGAGGCATAACAATGTGTGCTCCATCTTAAACATAACAATACAACAACCCAATGTTAAGGACGTGCTGAGATGTGCTAGTTTCTACCTATTCTTTATCCATCTACTATTTTTGCTATTTTTCCATTAATACCCAATTCGTTTTGCGGAACCACACAACCCCTCTGAGATCTGTCCAGAACACAAAAGTCAACTGAGCTTTTTTTTCGTAAAGGAGGCGAGAGTGTTGCCAACTTTTTGTTTTGTTTTCAAACCCGATTATTGACAGAATCCTTCCTTCATCAGTGAGCCTATAGGGGAAGCAGCGTGTTGCTGAATAAAGGCATCAGTGTACCGTCAATATAACCCCAGGATACAGGAATGTGAAAAATAATCGAACAAGACGAATAACAGTATCTTCGGTCGACATCATTTCCTGTCTTGTCCCTCTGGTTTCACTTACAGTGCAGCAGCAACTGGCTCAGACAAACTCATTACCAGACCACAAGGCAGGAAATTGACTTTCTTTTTTCTTTCGTCCAAGGCCAAGCTCATAGTTTCTGATGTTTTCCGACCAATATCACTGTTTGAGCAGCCGTAGTGATCCAGATTACACCTCAAGACAAGAGATGTCAATAGTACCTTCGGACAAAATATGAACAAAGGTTGAATCATTTCCTGATTAAAAATATCCTCAATACAGGAAATCACACTAGACCAAAACATGTTAATTATGTATTGCTTTATGATGCTATGGAAGGTTTCTTCGTGTGCTTAGCCAAGCTCAATGGATTGATTACCTTACAATTTGGTGCATACATCCATGGTCTCCAGTGGAAGGATTGTGCTGACTTTTCCACTGGCACACGAGGTTAATGCTTTCCTTATTATTCAAATATATTGAAAACGACTGGATGGACTGTCGTGAAATTGCTACAGACTTTCATGGTATTTAGTGGATATACAGTATGTGTGATAACGAGGACCACCAGATATTCGATATGCCTCCTCATGAGGTCAGAAAATGTAATGTGTCCAATATTTTGGTCTGCAAACGTATAACATGAATTTCACTTACCCATAACCAACTATACTTTGTGTCCAGTGCTAATTGGCATATATGTGCATTAGGCTTGGGCGGTATGACGGTATTACGGTATACCAGGGTATTTCGAAATACCGTCGGTATGATTTTCAATACCGTGACGTCACAGACTGTGCGCCAAATCACAGATGCGTTTCATTCTATTACACTGACACGGAGTTTTGACAGGGACGACATTGGTTGATATGCACAGNCAGAATATATCTTTACACCTGATATGAGACACAATGACTTCAGACGTAACACTGCTGTGAGATATCGGGTCTTGTTTTAAGACAATACATCATCTTGTTAAGTCAAAAAATCTTATTTTGAGTTGTACCTCAAATGAAACACATATTTATTTTACATATCAGAAAATCACCAACTTCCATCAGAAAACAGAACACTTTGGAGTGTTTGCGGCTTATTGTAACACAACATCTCCTGATTCTGGGGAAACATAGTTCAAAATGAGTTCTCCCAGCTAAAGACAAGATCTGATTTATCTAAATATCCCTTCTTATTTCAAGAAATCTTACCAAGCAAATTTTCACTTGTTCTATTGGCAGATGTTTGTACTTATTTAAAGTGAAAACACCTTGTCTTCATTATTGTTTAACCTGTTTTTGGAGCAGCATTTTTACTGTCTGTAAACTCGTAGCCTACTTTAAGTATGTCCTTGATAAACAGACACTATGAGACATACTTTATACTTCCTGTATATCCATTTGCTGGATGGAAACATCAGCTTTATTCCTGTTATTTGACCATTAGCAGTCAGTACCTCTTGGCTCCAGGCAGCATCAAACCAGCACGAGAGACACCGGGATGATCAAAATAGCTGCAGGTCAAACTCATTTCTCTCTTACTTTGGCTGTACTGAAAACAACTAAGAGTATTTATTTCATATCATATGAATGGTGTTTCAGGATCAATAGCTCCAAGTCCACGAAGGAACACCCTCTGGCTCTGGTTTGAAATCAAATTGTACACAGACTGAAATAGCGTAATACTGTGTGACTAATCTCCTTTTTCTGCCATAACTACTGAGTGGCTTTTTGTATAGACCAGAACATTAGATTTGTTACTCTATTACAGACCCCAAAGCACATATCTAAAAAACACAGCATGTCAATAATAACTGCTAATATGGTCAAATATGGCTGTGTGTGTCTTTTAATAGCCACCTGGCAGCTATGTTGGGCAATTTAAAAGCAATTGGAGTTGTAACATATAGGAGAAAGACAGAAAAAGGTTGATGTTGGACAGAGATACTGTACAGTAGGAGCGGGCAATTACAGTAAATCCTCTTGACCATAATGCACGGGTTTATTGATTTACTGGCTGCAGTTTGGTGACAGCTCCCATGCCGAAGCCTCACTGACCACTGAAGTGTGCATTAGGACTCGGCGTTTGAAGCAATATGGCTTTTAAAATTCAACAATCTGTGCAAAGAGGAAAGGCTCAGGAGGCAAGGGGACAGAGGGGAGCCGCCCATCACTTGTCAGCATTGTCAGGGGCAATGCCTCATTATCCTCGATCTATTGGCTTCTATTCAAGTACTGTATAATTCCCATCGCCTTTCCTTTGTGGCTCGCATCAGAGGATGAGAGGGGGTCTAGAGGGGATATATATGTTTGTATAAATATGTAAAAAATGGTCTCGGTATGGATTCCTTTGCTGCTGCGGACCCTTTTGTTTGGCGGCAAACTGAGGTGGCTTTTGTGTATCTGCCAGCTGGTTCACGGCTCTCTCCATCAATGGCACGTCATTTAGGAGATAAGCATCGGTTGGCGGCCCACTCCTCTGACACCAGCACTTCCTCCCGGAGTCAGCAGATTACATTTTAGAAGTTGACAGCTTGTTATCACTCTCGATAGCAGGAGGGCTTAATCTTTTGTTCTGTTCGGGTTCGGGTAGGGCCGAGAAGTCACTGATTCTTCCAACTACCCTGAACGTGTCCTCTGCAGTGATACACGTGGTGAATAGGCCACTCTCTCCTCTCACTCTTTTCATCTTCCTCTCAGAGTGCCTGCACTTTGTAGAGGGATTACAGTGATGGGAGCCTCAGCGGTGCACAATGATATCCATTCAACATGTCTCTCCGGCAGACAGAGGATGGGTTCAAGTCTGATTTGATAATGGCTACGCCGGCTTCAGACTGCAGGGACGGATTACAGCTCCTGAGGCCGGACTTGTCCTTTGGGAATAATGATGTGGAAACCCTTCTCAGAATAATATCCATGACCATAATAAGGGGCAGAGAATGGCATGGTTCTTATACAATATTGGAGCTGATACGGATACGGAAAGCTTTACCTTAGCTGAACTTCACACCTCATGCTACTGTGCTGTACAATGACTGGAATCTGAAGGGAAAGCATGTACGTGACCCTACAGGAAGAGTTAGGTTGAGGTTGTTACATCCTGTTACCTCCTCAGAACTGACATTAATGGCCTCTCATTGGGTCGCTGAAAACCATTAGCTAAAACATGACAAAGCTTTTAGACAGGGCTCGGAAGGAAAGATGGACTGTGCTGTAAAGTGACTGGAATCTGAAGTGAAAGCATGTACTGTACGTGACGCTATAGGAAAACAACTCAAGTTAATCATAACGTATAGCTGATTGTGAATTTGCCGCTAAATTAACAGAATAACTGCTTCTGCATTATCGTCAGAAGACAAACCAGCAGAGGCAGATAAGAGAGGGATGACACTGATTGCAAAGATATGTAAAAGTTAAGAGCATCTGATTACTTTGGCTATATGATTATTGGAGTAATCAGAAGCTTAACATGAAGTCATTTTCCAGTGAAACATATTTCCAGTGCAAACACACCATATCGTATAAGGAATATGGATTAACATGTTTTTACCTCATGGTGTTAACAGATAGTGATAATGGAAGCTTCGCATATAGCTGAACTTCACACCTCATGCTACTGCGTAACAAAGTACACAGAGGAGAGGGGAGACAAGATGTTTTAGAATAAACCGAAGGTCCCGGACGTCAAGGCTTCTCAAAGAAAACATGCAATATCGAATGTTTCGACCTTGAGGTGGCAGCTCGTTGTAAAGCTGCCTTTTGTCCAAACTATTTGACAGAAGTCTATTCAAAGAATCACATTTGATTAAGAGTTTGTAATCTTCAAATATTTTACAGCAGAAATGTGGAAGCTGTTCATCAGAGAACAAAATAATGGAGACAAATTCAAAAGGTGAAGATGGGCTCTGATAAAACACATTATCGTGTTTTAGAGAGGCCCTATTATGCTTTTTGGTGATTTCCCTTTCCTCTATTGTGTTCTATAGTTTGTAGTGCACGTCAATGGTCTGCAGAGGCTACAATCCCTGTGTTCCCTCCAGAGCTTCTTTCCCACACACTCCCTGGATTCCTTTGTTTACTTCCGGTACAAAGTGAGCTAGTGCTCTGACATTTTGTACGTGATAGGCTAAGGGGCGGGGCATATATACAGGGTTGACTAATCACAACAGAGCCGGCAAGATAACCAATCAGAGCAGACTGGGCTCTGGTTTCAGACAGAGAGTGAAAAACTGCAGCTCAGGCAGTGTGAGAAAAATAAAGAGCTTTCTGAACCTCTTCTCCTTGGCGTATTGACATCTTTTAGAGTGTTGCTCTTATTGCTTTTAAATTGTCAATTGTTTTTACTTGTACTTTGTTTCATGGTGTCTGAGCTCTGCTGTGGGATTTTTTGTATGTTTTGTTTTGTTTATTTGACTGTACGGCAATATGTTCTGGAGGTTTAAAGTGCTTTGTAAATAAAGCTGTATTGTATTGCATTGCATTGTAACATTAAAGCATGGAGACATGTCCCAGTAGAGGCAGAACATACAAATAAGAACCTGAAACTAAGCATCATTTGTCCTCTTCAAGGAGAAAACTATGCCGTAGAAGCAGGTTATACAGCCTAATTAAGCCTTGGGTGTCTCATTGTAATGTCTGAGGGATTCACTTACAGTCATATTTATAGATATTTTAACTACTTAAAAATAATATTAAATTCAAAGTTTGGTTATGCCAACAATATGTTGAGAGGAAAACTGCATTTAAATTAAAAAAACATCCATACGAACAAATTCAAAACTTCAGTGCATCTCAACAAAACGTGTGTATCTGTGGAATAACTGTAATGATGAGCTGATATTGTACAAGTTTACCTAAACTAAAACTATTATTTAGAAACCAAATCATTAATGGTTATGAGCCAAGCCCCCAGGGAGTGCGCGGGACTCTGATGAAAATATTCGTTGTGTCCAAACGGAGGTACTACAATTTCCGTATCAGTCCGTGACGTCACTGGGCCCAGAAAGACTTTCCCCCATTGACTAACATGGGGAAAGAGACGTCTGTAAATCAGCGGATACTTTTTTTTAATCTAAATAAACCACCCGGTATGAACTATTTTATAGCCCTTATTAGAATCATTCGGTCCTTAAAGTTGTAAAATGCGCTAAAAGCCGAATCTAGATTTATTTTCTGTCTCCATTCGTTCTACTGAGCCGTGAGCGGGAGTTCGGGGGGCGGGGCTTAAGGGGCGCACATACGGGCCGTTTCTCAATCTCGAGGAAACTGGCTTCCAAGCCAATATTTCAAGGATGCTACGTCATCGAGTGCCGCCGAAGGACTTGTTCCAATCTCCAGCATACTTGGAATTCCACCGAGGCCGCGTTGTTAGCCTGTTCCATTCTTCTTCGTTTTCCGAAGCCGTGGCTTGGAA
>NW_011348320.1:0-6887 GCF_000735185.1 Notothenia coriiceps
ATATACACACTAGGTAAGGGGACACAGGTGGCAACAATTAAGGGAGGGGCTGACAATCACACTGGAGGGAAAAACACACAAGGGCAGGAATGCTCTGAAACGAGAGGGAAAGGTTACTACAAAATAAAACAGGAAATCACAAGACAAAGCAAAAGACAAAAGGACTGAACTAAATAAATTAACTTAACACAAATGTCTAGACACCACAACAGGCTAAGTAGACAGGCTGTTGACTTGCTGGATTGCTTTAATTGATGGAGTCTTGCATTTTGTCAGAATGTCCATTAAGACAGCAAAGCAGCATCAACATGAGCGCTCTGCTAACAGCCTCCTGAGCACTGTTATGGCGCATTTCCACTACAGGGCCTCGCTCGGCCTCGCTCTGTATGGCTAGGGCTCGTTAGGCCTTGTTAGGACTGGTTCACTTTATGCTGCGTTTCCATTACAGTTTAGTAGCTGGGGCAGTAACTATAGTAACGCAGTGTAGGCGGAGCCGTGACGTTATCTTCAATGAGAACCACAGAAAAACATCATCAGCCGTTAGCTGTTAGCACTCAAGCTCACAGCTCCTCATATCTGTTCAGAAACTAGACAAAAGTTAAACAAGTACAAACAACAGACTGTATGGGGAATACAGTCACTGGTTTATTTCCGTCTGTATAGGCCGTTGTTGTGAGTGTGGACGGTCGGAGCATATACTGCGTTAGCTTAGCCGATCTCCATTCAGAAAACACGCATTTTAAAAGGTATTTCGCCTGCCGTCTGTCTGCAGACTTGTCAAAGCATTAATTCATGGTTTTTACTAACCGGTATCAGTATGTTGTTACTTCGGCATAATTTTGAAATGTGTATTACAATTAAATCACGGTCAAATATGTTCATCTTTTTGTAGTTGTAGCCCCCTTGCCAGCGATTCTCTCTCTAGTTTAGCATACGCAGCCTGACTCAGCCTGTTTGTTCCTGGCCCTAGAACCACGATTTTATGGGGCCAGAAAAACTGTGAAATAGTACCCGCTAGCCGGAACTACACCAAGTGGAAACGCAACCAAAAACGGGCCCCGCACGGCACGGCACGCTTAAAGCAAGCTCTGTGCTGTAGTGGAAATGCGCCATAAAGTTCCAGTCAAGAGTCTCTGCTTAAGTGCCTTAGTGGTCAGTTTATCATTGGGAGGGTTTGGTCTGAGTGTGCAGACAACACACACATGCAAACACACACACTCAACCTCATCCACCTCATACAGTCATCATCTACAATTTTTTTTTTATTATCGAGATAATCTTGACTATCCTTACAAGAGACTTTAATGACCTCATTAAAATAGTTTGAATGCTTGTTTTTCATGAATACAATGTTCACTATAAGAAGATTTGTGTCCTGCTGATGAAATACACATATTAGTTTATTCACAAATGCAAATTGATTTCATTTAGCTCGAGTTTAAACCTGAAACAAAAGCTTCTTAGTATATATTTGTAATATCCCCTAGTTGGGGTTAGGTCCTAATAAGTAAGATAGGATAAGATATACTTTATTAATCCCGAATTGGGAAATGTCTTCATTGCAGCAGCATGTAAAACAAGTATTGCTGCAGGTCTCCCATGAAAAAGAGATCTATGATCTCAATGGGACCAATCTGGATAAATAAAGGTTACAAACATACAAACAAACATTGCACATTTTTGGATTCATTTTTATATGAATTTTAACAATTAAGCATTGATTTTGAGTAGTAGTTCAAAAATGATGTCGTAATAAAGGTTCAATTGACAATTGAAGAGCTCGTTGAAAACTAGATGAATCATCTTATTCCAAATAAATACGATTGACTAACTGTAAAATAGCAGTGTTTTACAATGTTTAAAATTGTTGATTTTAATTTCCTCAACATAGCCGTGCAGAAAGACGGTATAAAACAATGCTCCATTCTCTAAAGTGTCCTTTTAGGAGCAGTCTGTCACACCAAATGCCTGAGTGAAGTGCTATTCCGCTTATAATCAGAATCAGAAACGGGTTTATTGCCAGGTAGATTCACACATACGAGGAATTTGACTTGATGTCATGTCAATAGGCCTACTTACTCAAAAGCGGCAACCTAGCTCGTTACTAATGCTCAAATGTGTCTGCAATATCAAACGGTAAACATTATACAGTGGTGCAGTGATGATGTATTTTTGTTAGCCAACTCAGAAGTTAGCGTCACAAGGGCTCCCACGGTAAAAGCACTGGATGTTCTCATTATATTTTGGGACATTACAGGAAAATGTCAAACACATGTTGGTGATACTTACACATTTTATACAGCAGGATAATCTCCACATAAATACACAACTTTTATGATTTTCAAAACGTGAATGCAGTAGCTGGTGGTAAAAAGCTAAAATACTAACAGGGCTGAGCATCACCACCGCTAAGCTAAAGGCGGCTAATGTTAGGCGTGATGACGTTTAGTAGTTTATTTAGTCACTTGTTAACAACCAACATTTTTATGACTCAAAGACGCTTCAGACATTCACCACTGGGGTATTTCCTGACATATTTTCTGTCGTAGAACCAAACATGAAAATCTCTTTAGCTTGTGTTAACAGATATTATTTCCGACATCTAACCAAAAGCGTTGATTTCGAGAACAGGGAAGCGGTTGGGTTTACATTTCAAGAAAAGCCTTTCAAGCTAAGCATGAATGAACAACTTCCAATCATAAAACTTGATCAGGTCTTTGTGACAGGACATACAGACAGAGACGAACACCACACCCACACACTCAGGCCGGCCCTCACTGAGTTCTGCTGTTTTGTCTCTGTCCTGCAGATGGAGGTAGTGAGCACGTTCAAGCGAAGCGGTTCGTTTCAGGGAGCGGTGAGACGGCGCTCCTCCGTGCTCAGTCAGCTCCACGACGTAAACACTATCTCTACCCCCTCTCACGTAGCTCTCTCCACCGCAACAGCCAATACCAGCCCAGCCCCCGGGAGTGAGTCCGCCGAACGCATGTACACCCACACACCCACACACCCACACACCTTTACCTGCACTCATACCTGCTGTCTCTCTCACTCACACTCAGTTCGCAGACACAAACACACACACTGCTGCACGGCACGTGGACTGCAGTATTCTTGACTCTATGGTTGTGTTCCCTCCGGCTCGCTCGCTGCTCGTGTGTGTGCAATGTCTCCTCTTTCTTTTCTCTTATTCTCCCTTCAAACAGCACCCAGTTCTGAGCGGCTTCTGGTCTGATCTGGTCTGGTCCAAAATCCAGTCTTGGTCCCAGCCCAGAGTTTGTTTTGTTGTTGAGTGTTGCTCGGTGCAGGAGGCAGCCTGCTGTTCTCTGGCTGGGGAAAGGTGTCTAAAGGAAATACATTGATGTTCAAAAGAACCAAAAGAAGTGAAGTGATAGGCCTAAAGTTCAGAGAGCAAACGGCTGCTCCTCCTGCTCCGCGTGTTATTTCCCTGTCTGGGAATGAGGTCAAGCGTGGTTACCGTGGTTGAAAAGTTGTTGCAATTCTGTGACTCCTAATTATTCGTAGCAATGATGAGATTCCACTGCCATAGAATTCATACTCATTACCAAATGGCTTTCACATGGCTTCTGAATCCTCTAAACTGTAAACCTTCGAGTATAAAAGCCCCATCACTGCTGTTTCCAAGAATACCGTTCAAAAAGGTTACCTCTTCCTCTATCACTATTGCTTTCTTTCTCCTTCTTTTGCTCCTCTCACTTATGTCCGATTGTTGTCAACTGGTTGTTTCTGTAACAGTATTTCCAGCTCCACACGTTTGGCTACAGATGTCTCCAAAAATTCCCGATTTTTCTCTCTTGCAGTCTGTTTTTTTCCTCTTTCTTCATCACAGTTCTCTCCTTTTTCTCTAATATTCATAAGATATTACAGGTGTTTGCAGAAATATTCTGTGAAATGTATTCTTATTGTTCTTCATAAGTATAGTTGTTCTTTTGTAGAAGTATTTAGATTTCACCAGATCTAAATACGGCTCTTGTGTAGCGTACTGATAAGGTTCCTTTAGTAGATTTCTATTCATTTTTAATTTTATTTATACATCTTACTTTGTCCTTTACCTCATCCCTTTGTGTCATCCTCCCATCTCCTTTCTAGAGTACCCTAGTACCCACCCCTCATTTTTTCTCTTGATTTCTTTGTATGTCAATTCCGCACGTGTCTGTTTGTTTGCAAGTGTGTTTATGTGTGTACATTTGCTGACTTATCCAAGAGCCTTAGTGTGTGTGTGTGTGTGTGTGTGTGTGTGTGTGTGTGTGTGTGTGTGTGTGTGTGTGTGTGTGTGTGTGTGTGTGTTTGTGTCAGAAAGTGAGCGTAAGTGACAAAGGTTTGATTCAGCATGACCTGGACTCAACTGGTTTGTGCAGAGCTCGACACCCCAGTTTCGCACTGGCCTTTGTACCAATCATCTCCCCTTCTAATCTAGCCAATCACAAACTGTTCTCAGCTGCTGATTCTCTGTGATGTCACTTTTCTGTTTTGTCAATACTATTTTTTTCTTCTATCCTGCAGCGACTCCATTATCAGCATCAGCATCATTTCAATCACTCTGCTGTCCTCCATCCCGCACTGCGTCATGAATACAATACAGTGTCCATGTGTGTGTGTGTGTGTGTGTGTGTGTGTGTGTGTGTGTGTGTGTGTGTGTGTGTGTGTGTGTGTGTGTGTGTGTGTGTGTGTGTGTGTGTGTGTGTGTGTGGTTGTCCTGTCTCTTCATTTGATTGTCTCCATCCGTCTTCTCAGTTGCTTCTCCTTACCTTCCTTGCTCCTTCTCGTCCCTCCTTCCATTCCACGCTGCCCCCCTCCATCCCCTGTAGGTGTAGATACAGTGAAGCGCTGCTGCTGCTGCTGCTGCTGCTGCTGCTGCTGACACCACATGTTGATCATCCTACATCCACACAATAGGTTATTTGGGTTTTATTTTTAAAAACAAATTGTTATTATATTATGAATAAAATGCATTATATCATTTCTCAGATCTGGGCATTGCTGCAACATTACTGTCTGATAGAAACGCCAGCTGAGTAGGGTTCAGGTCCCCCCGAGATTGATTATTTTCCTTTATTTGTAGAGCTTGTTAAATCCAAACCTGTCACCCAGCAGTAGTATGACACATAGCTGCATTTTGAAACCCTTCCCTTGTGGTTCAGCTCCTGAAACCAAATGGATTGTCAAGAAGGGAAAGTGAAAGGGGCCAGCATCAACTGCTGAAAAGCAAAACAGAGATGATGTGAGACCAACAGTCTAAAGCTCCGTTAGGCTGCACTCAGAGCAGCGCTTTAAGATACATGCTAACGTTTGCTAATAAGCATGATTATAGCTGGGTGGAGTGACATCCATTGAGCCAGGCAGCTAGCCTAGCTAAAAACACTGCAATGAGCCACACTGTTGCACTGGCTGACACGAACAAACACACTATAGGTTCATTTGACATCATCACATATACACTGTCCTTATAAGGAAATCATATAATTTATATCGCAACAAATCAGTGCCTGAAACAAATGCAAATGTGTACGATTGCTAAAGACTACATTGTGCCGCTGAGTTAACACCCTTTTTGAAGATGTCCACCTTCATAAGAACAAATGGCTTGGGGCTTGGAGCCACAGTTTGTTGATTAGTTCTTTTTTATTTATTTGGTAAACAATATAACAAAACCAGCTCATCAGATCATCAGCCTTATCATCTGAGTACTTTATGATTGCCTAAAAGCCTGATAAAATAGGATCACGAAACACACAAACTCTAAATGACTGCCTGTGTGTCATCATGACTGCCTGACCTCTGCCCAAGCTGCAGGGTCATTATTAAACTCCATTACCCAGAGTTCTTTGCAAAGCAGAGCCAGTCCTCAGACTTGGCAGTGTGCCTCGCTGCAGTATGATGTGCGTAAGTTCTGACGTCTACACCATCACCTTTCCTGACTATTACAGCCAAATCTCTCATCACTATCCAATCCATCCATCTGAGCTGTGCCGGACCTTAGTGATCCAACTGCAGCTTTAGCAGAGATATCTGGATCCAGTTTGCTTTCATTTCACACTAATAATAATACACTGGCCTAGTCTCACCGGCCTGGAGTTGAGAAAATAGATAAATATGAAGATTTACGTTGGTAAGGAAAAGAGGAAATAAGTGTGTAGGCAAAATCTATCCTCAGCTCCTGAATTCTTTGCATAAGTTCTTCAATATTCAAAAAGAAAATCAGCTTCTGCCCTCAGTGTTGGCTCAGAACGTGCATTGAATTGAGGAAGGTGTTGCTGAGGGGTTGCTATGGATTCAAGCTCAGTCATCACATATCAAAGTGTGGGTGCTGATCAGAGTCGGGTGGGCAATGGGAGCCATTAACCAGCCATCTACCTCACAGCTTCTCCCTGTATTTATGTTGCAGTTCCCTCTCATCAGCAGTTGTCCCGCACACAGCAGCCTCTCTATCGCCATTCCCTTCTATAACCATCATTGTTTTTCCATCAAGCACTGGGAGAGGGAGAGAGAAAGAGACATCAGTAACACAGCAGTGCCCTGACCTCCCGGCCAGACTGGGGACGTTATATACTCGAAAGTTTACTCTGTTCACAGAGACAAAATGAAAACAAACCAAGCGCTGAAGAAGTGAGAAAGTAACATTCAGAAACCTTCTCAGGCTGCATGAGGTGTTTTTCTACTGTCTGACAGGCTCTTTGGAAAAACAGATAAGCACTGAACCAACTGCTTGACCGTCCGTCTGTCTGTCTGTCTGTCTGTCTGTCTGTATGTCTGTGTCTGTCTGCCTGTCTGTCAGTATGTCTGTCTGTCAGTATGTCTGTCTGTCAGTATTCTGTCTGTATATCTGTCTGTCTGTCTGTCTGTCTGTCAGTATGTCTGTATGTCTG
>NW_011348321.1:0-5872 GCF_000735185.1 Notothenia coriiceps
AGTAGGTATGGTGTTCTTTGGATGCAACTCAGCATTCTTTCTCCTCCGAACAAATCTAGTTGAGTTTTTACCAAAAAGTTCTATTTTGGTTTCATCTGACCATATTTTACTGGCTTAAGCAGGGGGACACGCCTGGCACTGCAGGATTTGAGTCCCTGGCGGCGTAGTGTGTTACTGATGGTAGCCTTTGTTACTTTGGTCCCAGCTCTCTGCAGGTCATTGACTAGGTCCCGCCGTGTGGTTCTGGGATTTTTGCTTACCGTTCTTGTGATCATTTTGACCCCACGGGGTGAGATCTTGCGTGGAGCCCCAGATCGAGGGAGATTATCGGTGGTCTTTTATGTCTTCCATTTTCTAATAATTGCTCCCACAGTTGATTTCTTCACACCAAGCTGCTTACCTATTGCAGATTCAGTCTTCCCAGCCTGGTGCAGGTCTACAATTTTGTTTCTGGTGCCCTTTGACAGCTCTTTGGTCTTGGCCATAGTGGAGTTTGGAGTGTGACTGTTTGAGGTTTTGAGGATTCTAGCGAGAGATATGGATACTAAAAAAGGTGTTTTAAACAGCAAGCCAAGCACACTTGCGGCAGACCACGCTTGAAAGTTTGCCAGGGAGACGCCTGGACAACAGCGATAGCTAAATGGGTGGCTACAGCTTAACATTGTGGAGGACGAGGGGCTGCGTTAGATCATTCGGATCACACACAACATGTCGACTGCACATCACAGAGCATTATTTTGACCCACAGTGGGAACTTCAGTCTCATGCTTTGACTGAAGATGAAGACAGAGGAGCGGCATTTCGCCGACAACTGTAAACAGGCTTGTCTGTTTGAGCAACTGACTCAGTGAAAAGAAGTACACAGGGTTGAGAGAGAGTATAAGAGAGAGAGAGGTTCCAGGTTGTTGTGTTGTTCCAATGATAATAAACAAACATTTGCATAAAGCATATTTGTCCACTCATATGTTGATAAGTGTATTAAAAACTTGAAAGATATTCCTCTAAGGTACATTTAGAACAGATACAAATTTTTATTTGCGATTAATCGCGATTAACTGTGGACATCATGCGATTAATCGTGTTTAAATATTTTAATCGACTGACAGCCCTAATTATTTAATAATGCTGTAAAATGCCCATTGGGGTGTTTTATCACCGTTTCAGCTTTAAAAAGAGGCAAAACATTTATTTCCTGACCTTTTTACTTCAATCTTTCATAGAGGGTAGCAAATTTTAATTTCTGCCTCGAGCAGAGAGCAGTGTTCAAGAAATGATACTTGAATCATTAAAATCCAATTTGCAGGACCGGGTCACAACACTCCATCATGGCTATCAGCTAAGCCCTCCTTTCCACATTGCACGAAAACCTGGTTTGTATTGCGAATGAACAAACCGAGGGATCAGAGGAGAAATCAATATCAATACAGCATTCATTAACAGAGTCCTTACGAATCAGAAAGCTGTTCATCCACTCAGAAACACAGATGAAACAGCGAAAGACTGCTATGGAGAAAAAGACAAGGAAGAGGAGAAGAAAAGTGAAGCATACAAGTGAGACTGATTGACCTTATGTATGTTAGGAGACTAGGAGTGTGTGTACGCACGCACGCACGCACGCACGCACGCACGCACGCACGCACACACACACACACACACACACACTTCGATAGTGCTCTTGCCTAGAAGTCATGCAGCTAAATCTAATGAATAACGTCCCCCCCTGGCCCAAAGGTCTGTTCTACAGATGGCATTCGATGTTAAAACACACACACAAACCCATACATCATCATTCAAACCAAACCAGCATCTAAGGTACTAAAAAAAGACATGCTCACACATGTACACACAGCTGAAAGGAAAACAGAGTAAAAGAAAAGTGAAGAAAGTAAAACTCCTGCATCCTGTGGGTGGCCCTTATTGAGTTGCATTATTAAGAAGCAAGGTGATACTATTTAACCTGCATTAACATTCAATGAATGAAGGCAGATATGGACACAGGTGCACATTCACACACACATATATATAAAAGGGTAATCTCATTTACATCTGCAGAGGGGCGGGAAAGCACAGGTGAGATGAGCCAAAAACTTCCTGAACCACATCAACATTTAATGAGGCCTGAGAAACACGAGTCTTTAATTCAAGAAGGGCAGGTAAGGAGAGGTTTGCCACAAACACAGTTGCCGGACACAACTCCTCTCGAGGCTCCTGCCTTTGCAATTGATATTTTTCATCCAGCCTACACCCACGACTGCAGATATTGTTAGGAGGCCAAAGGTCTTTTTTAAAACTCTCATAAAGTTCTCATTTAGGTCACATGTTTTAGGAGAGAAGTTCGTTTTTTAGAGATACATTATTATATTTGTAGCAACGAAAACCTTCTGTTCTGAATGTGCCTGAATTCCTAACCAAAACTGGTCATAAGAAGAAGTCAAAATCACAAGGTCTGAAGAAATTCAAACTCAAAAGTTGGTCAAATAAACACATAGAAAAATGATGATGACATATTATATTAACATTTTAGAAAGTAGTATTCCGCATCATCTGCAGCTTGACAACCAGTAACTTTACCTGTACTGATTGAACAGAGAATCATAGAGAAGTCCAGCAGCTAACATCAACATGTATCTGCTTCGCTTGAAGGTCAACAAATTGTCTGCTCTGTCTAGTTTCCATTTTAAGAACCAAACTGGACTTTTCACTGAGCTGGCACATTTTCTTACACTTGTAGTTTGATGATAATGACTGCTGCAGTTATGTGATGTTGTGAAAAAAAGACTGTTCGTCTCAAATCGTTTTTTATTCTGTGTTCTAGGGTAAAAAAAATAATTGTTATTATGCAGGCTCAGAGAGAGGTGTCAAAGTAAGAAGCTTTAAAACTGTAAACAGTTACTGTGATCAGCAATGTATCATTAAAGAATATTTACAAATGTAATTTGTACCCGTCTATAGACACAGTGTCCATCCCTTTTCCTTCAACAAAATTGGATGGACAAACCTGCTAGGGCAATTTATCTCTGAACAAGCAATGATTTTTTATAATTTGAAAGGAACAATTTGATCACCAATTTCCATTTGAGAGTCTATTTTGCATTTTCCCCATAAGAACCAAGCAGGAAATATGGGAAGCTTAGGATGGCAGAGAGAAAGACAGAAAGAAAGACAGAAAGACGGACAGAAAGTGTGCGTGGAAGAACGAACAACAGAATCTCAAGGCACAAGGGTCACGTCTGAGAAAATACAGCAGGGAAAGTGAATTAAAGTAAGCGAAATGGAAAGTGAAAGGGCAGAACGAGGAAATCAGGGAAGGTGCAAGAAAATATAATTTATTGCGAGGGAGGGGATTTGTGATAGAGCAGTGAGACTGCAGAGGAATCATGGTTCCCACCTGCTGGCTATTTTCCCAGAGACAGACGCACACTTGTTTGTTATTGACTGAGATCATGCACTTTATTCCACACTTAGCATTTGCGACAACACACAGCTGACATCTTAAAAGCCTAATAACCTCAGTACACACACTCATGGTGTTGGACTAGATGATATTGGAAGCAAGACCATTACATTCAGTTTTGTGAGTGACCTCTGATGCAACCGAAAGCCTCTGTGCTATAATTCAACAGTTTAATTAGGGCCTTTGTTTTTATTATGTGTGTATTGGCATGCAGGTTGTCTGAGTGTGTACCGGTAGATAGCAGTGGGTGTTGTGCCCTTCTCTGTTCACACACCTCAATCACCATTCAGTATACTTATAGCAGCAATCCTCCACAAAGGACAACCGTTAAGAACCCATGCACACACTGAGATCCAAAGCTCCTTGAACACTCCCACACACCTTCCCAATCAAATCCTCTCACTAAATGGCCCGCCGTAGCTCTTTCTCTCCTCTCATCGCACTCAGTTTTCCCCCTGAAGTCCTAACCTTCTGTGTTTCAGTAACTACCATGTTCCCCAAAGTCCCTGCTCCGCTGAGGCGTTAAATCCTTAAAAGGAGTTCTGCTTTCATGCAACCTGTGTCTTATATTCATTGCTTTGACCCTCATTCATTACAACCTGCAGTGATTATACAATGTTCCTCACACATAAACTATCAAATAAAAAATGTCCTGTTTGTGAGACTAAGCAGTCCATTTAAACATGTGGTGGTCCTTCCATCAACAAACAGTACAACAATGCAGAGCTATTGCTCTACTATCCTGTTGGTGAACAGTTTTTTATTTATACATCCAGCAGATATAAAACAATATTATCCACTATTTGGAATCATGTTTCAGAAAAAATTACAAATGCAGGGCAAACTATTAGCTCTGTTGGTGTCCATCAACTAATGAGGTAAATACAATGCTCTTCAGCTGTTTGATACTTCACTATGTTTACAAGTTTAGTAGCTAACTGTGTCTGTGACGAGGAGTCAGCTCACAGACACTTCTTGGATCTTTCCTGCTTAAAATGTCCTGAGAGCCACTAAAACGCTCTAATGAGAATCATTTTCTGTATGTTCATCACTGCGAATGACACCTTTCACAATACAAACAGACATCTGATTAGGGCAGCTTTAAATAGGCGTTCATGCTCATCAAATGCTGTGTTTCTCAGTCGTTACCCAGCTAGCTAACACGATTATATGGACAGAGTTGAATGTGCATTTAAAAAAAAATTGATAAATGTTTAAAACATTGAAAAGTGTTTTGAAATAAATTGAATATGCATAGTTTTCCTATTCAACGAAAACAAGTGAAGATAATTTGGCTAACCTTTGTTGGTTTACAATCTCAGTGCGTGTCTAAGAACTAGTGTTAATTTCGTTGACTAAAACTATGACGAAATATGTTCGTCAACGACCTTTTTTTCCATGACGAAAACGAGACGATGACGAGTCAAAAAGGCATCGGGGCGCTTTGATAATTCGAGACCCAACCACAGGGTTAGTCTGATTACTCCATTTATGTTACGAGATCCGAGACAAACTATGAAGTGATACAAATGTTCGTAAATCATCGGATTTGACACAGACACTGCTCCTCAGTCGAGATGACTCTGTGAAGGAAGCCTAAGAAAGGGACGAATTTACAGTGGACCTCTCGGTTGGATTTTGGCGGAGGCTACTCTTAGTAACAAAGACATTACAAGTAGTGACCGCTCGTAGTCGAAAGTGTTATGTTTGTCTGTAGACTAATCCCCGGTCGAATTTATGCCCGCAAAGTACGAAGTCGTTTACGGAGCACAATAGGAGTCAGCATGGGGTCGATCGATTTGGTAAATAGTACCCTGCCTCAACTTACACGTAAAATTTTTTTTTAACTTTACAAAATTTTGGTAACTTTTCAGCAAAAACTTATTTAACTTATACGTATCAAAAGGATAGGTTGCTTTTGTTACACGTTTATTAAACCCGATTGGAAACAACCAAATGTTAGAGTCCACGCACAGATTCTTTGATCACCACATTATAAGCAAACTGCAATCTTTATACTGCTTTATACAAGCAGTGCTGGAAAAACAAGGTACTGCCTTTTGCTCTGCTACTGCCCTCTTCCGTGGCTGGCCCGTCATTTTGTTATTGACGTTGCTTTCTAGTAGTTACGTTATAGCCAACTGCTTTTCACTGCTCTGCTTTTACATCGAAGATTGAGTTTATTTTTAGCTACGGTTTTTAGAGAGAAATGAAAGCAACTGGCTTTTTACTACCTAGAGAGAGTTGTTGTTGTCTGTGCCTCCTCCGTCCCTTTTCTCTCTCTAGGAGGTAAAAAGCAGTTGCTTTCATTTCTCTCCTAAGAACCGTATCAAAATAGATCATTTGATGTCAAAACAGAGAGGAAAAGCAGTTGGCTATGAACGTACTACTAAAGGCAGACGTCATAACAAATGACGG
>NW_011348321.1:5917-37510 GCF_000735185.1 Notothenia coriiceps
TTTTTTGACTATAGTCTCTCATGCAATAGAAACAATTATGGCATTAAAGCCTGATATTCCGCGTGGACTTATATCTCGGCGTCGTCGGGGCCGTATGGGTGAGAGCCAAAGGGTGAAATGAAAACGCGACGATGACAGAGTGAGAAAGCGCCGGAGGTCGAAAAGGACGACCTTGGGCGGCGATTTCCACCCCCAGGCCGTACTGGCCGGTAACTCGGGTATCTCAATGCTCCACACCGCAATGACATTTTTAGGTATCTAATCGGCGTGGCAATATATTCGGCGTCGCCAGCTTTTATCACTTTTCGCCGCCGAATTCAGCGTTTAATGTTCCATTTCCGGTGCTGCGGCTGGGCAGCAGCTGTGCGTCTGTGCTGCGCGCGGCGGTACATTTGAATTACAACGGCCAGCGGCACACAGAACTGTCAGGAAGACTCGGGTCTAACTCATGGTCTAACTAACCTTATTTAACAGAAAATAAAATGGCAACAACAGGGCTTGGGAGCAGTGGTCGCACTCGCGTTAACCGAATACCCCCCCGTCAGCGAAAGTGAGTGATAAATTGTGCACTCGACGGGTAATAATGGATTATGACGGAAATGTTACAATCCTGTCCGTCAAAAATGACTGACAACGAAAAAGTCTAAAGCCACCACTGCTTGGGAGAAAGAAACGATGTGATATTTGGGCCCATTTTCGCTACAATGAGGCGGAGAAAAAAAAGCGAAAGCATTGTTTTACCAGAAGGGAAGCAATGTGGCCATAACACAGCTGGAAAAAAACACCACAAACCTGACCAGATACTCTCTGCAAAGCTGCATTCTTAATCAACCTGTGTTTTTCATCAAATAAGGACAAGATATAATCTTATTGTGAAATAAATTTGACTAAAATGACAAATTATTAGTTTTGGCTAGACTAGTTTGACTGAAATGTTCTATATAATCTGATGACTAAAAAAGACTCAACAGTTTTCATTGACAAAAAGTAGACTAAAATAATTAGTTTTCTTTGACTAAAATAAGACTAAAATGCTCAGACTTTTAGTCAACTAAATCTTGACTAAAATATTTACTGTTTTAGTCGACTAAAATAAGACTAAAATGCTCAGACTTTTAGTCGACTAAAACTTGACTAAATAAAAACAGGATGAAGCTGACTAAATATGACTAAAACTAAAAAGGAAATGTAACACAGGACTAAGACTAAAACTAAATTAAAAAATAGCTGACGAAATTAACACTACTAAGAACTCATGTTCCTTTCCCCACATGAAAACAAAATCAACCAATGTCTAATGAGCCGCAATGCTCCTTCCAGGAGAAGAGGCAGAATGCTTTTATGAATAAATGAACATCCTCCGCTTCCACTGGCAATCTGTGTCTTTCTTCACCTTTTTCCCCAGGGTTGGCTGAAAACACTTTTCTGCCGTGTCCATTCACAAGAAAAAGACATCGCACCCTTCAACACCGAGGCCAAAATGTCTTGCACACATTCTCTCATATTTTAGTCAGGACTATTTTTTTTTCTCAACATTCTTCACTTTCTTCCATTATTGCCTCAATCTTCTCCCATTTAATTTGGTCACTATTCCCATCTTCCCCCTTCTGTTAATTATGTCCTCATGTTCTTGTCGTTCTCATCAGTAATGGCTTATTTCAAGCCTCTAAATACATTTTAGACATACATTTTTTCCCCCACAATTTACCAGGCTTAGCAGCAGAAAGGACAGTGATGCTTTCCTTCAGGAAGCTGTCACACTGCTGTGCTAAAAGGTTTATACTTGTGTGTTCCTGTTTTCATGTAAATATGTGCGTCTCTGAAGGAGTTGTACAATTGTAGTAAAGAGGTTATAAAGGGTGATTGTTGCCAGTGCGGATAAACAGAAAAAGCTAGAAAAAGATATATGTAACAATAAAGTATGGAAAGTATTGAGCTGAATGGGTAGTATTTATTTTTGATGCACCAAAAATTAGCTGGGAGCAATGTGCCGTCAGCTCTGTCTGCGTATGTTTTTTTTACGTTGTGTTGTCAGAAAGACAAAACTGCAGACAGCGATAAAGTTAGAAACCCAAACAAGTTAATGGACCAGGCAATAATGAGCTGATTGCTTGATTAGAGGCATAGAGCCTCCACAGCTAAATACTATTTACATATATTTTCTGAACCAATGAGAGCAGCACAAATATGTGTGGCTAACGTGTTGACGCTATTCTTTGCTCAGGTTGGGCAACTTTAAGAAAATGGCCATGAAATCACCACCCATCCTTTACTTTGACTGTCAAAAAGGTGGACAGGAACCTAGCCAGCCATGCTGTCTGGAGGGGTAGAGTCAGGTAAAGGTAATTGCTTAGCAAGAGAACGAAACAGGAGATAGAATCAGGAGGAAAGGGGGAGAGATGACAGCCTATAATTGGAAACGGAGAAAGATGGTGGAAGAGGGAGAAGAAGAAGAGTTGGGCGGGTAGAATGAAAGAAAGAACAGTCCTTTATAAGCCATATGCACTCTACCACAACATGACATAACACATTGCCACGCATGTCGTATACATGGAACCCTGCAGTGTAGCGTGGGTAAACAGAGCAAAATGTGTCTCAGATCAGAGTTCACTAATAAGTCCTAGCTACAATCTCTTTTCAGCAGCTACATAAGTTATACCTTTCAGATTTGTTTTCACAACTTATGACTGCACATAACTCGGGCACAAAGTTAATGTAATGAGCAATGCTACAGCCACAAAAAACAAGTGCCGGGATGAGAGTATTGCTTAATTTGTCCGGCGTCATGAATCATGGCAACATTTCGCCAGTGGAAGTTTATTTACATGCATTACTCTGACAGCTTATGAAACCCCTTTATGAAATGCCTCCAGTGCTTTACAGTACCGTTAGAACGGGATGTATATGGTAAGAAAGCATGACCAGGGACACAAACACACACAATCTCTCATCCTTCTTCCTATGCTGCAAGTAACTGAGGGCAAGTAGGGAGACTTGTCAGGGTGGGTAGTCATCAACCCTGAAGATCTACAAACACGCACTGTTGCGTTTGAAGTGTCTGCGTGCTCCATTGCTAAAAACACAGCAACCATTGAGAATAAAATGAACAAGTCTGTGTGAAGTATTAATGTACATACCCAGGACTGAAGCGTGGTCCCTGATGCCTCCTCATCTGTCCAGCTGTGTGCGTAGGTAAATCTATTTTCCTCTCCTCTTGGCACCACAAGTTGCAGACGCTGCTCCACACGTGCCGGTCCTCCGCTCCTCAGTCTGTCTCCGCCTCACTCTCAGAGCCTGGCATCTGTACTAAACCTGTCACTCATCCTCCTCTTTCTCTTCTACTCCCTCCTTCCGCCAGCAGCCTTGTTTGCTTACACACCTCCTTTCACTCCTTGTTGGTTATTGTCCAAAGATAGGATCCAGGCACTCGCAGGAGGGGGTGGGGGGGGAGATTTCCCTCTCCTTCAAACAGTGCTCCTCAGCGTGTTAGGGCGCCCTCCATCTCCCCCGGCGTGGATGTGGGATTATGAGAGAGGAAAAGGAGGATGGGTGAGGAGCGGGCTGGTGCTGTAGCTGTTGCCTGCTTCAATGTGAGCGCCTCTCTCTCGCTAAGCATGGTTTTCATCGCTCTCTCTCTCTTTATCTCCCACTACCCCCCTCCCCCCTTTCTCAGTCCATGTCTATCTGCTGCTGCTGCTCCGGCTGTTTGGATTCACAATTCAGTGTGCTCTCGGGCGTGCGGTTTAGGGAGTCTCTCTAAACAGCCAGCCAGGAAGAAAAACGAAGAGACTGAGAGCAGAGATTGAAGAGGCGGAAAAACAGGAAAGGAGAAGATAGCATTTTGAGCCTGAAAGAGAGGAAAATATTAAGTTACTTAGGGATTTGCAATAGACAAAACCAAGAAATATATATAAAGATAACTGTTAAATAAATATAGATAAGTTAGATTTATTAAATTACAATTTAGGAATTTAAAACAACACATCCAATAAAAGCACAACGCGACATAGCATTAGTTTGTGTTCCATCAATGTACCAAAACTACATTTGAGTCACAGAGGCTGTTTTTATGAAAGCGGCTTTGAAACTAGCCTTTGAGCTTTTTGCTAACATCAGTATGCTAATTTGCTCACAATGATAATGCTATAACAACGATGATATTTCGCAGTTAAAATATTTACCATGATCACTTAGCCTAGCTGGCTAGCTTTTGCACTATAACCTTTTTTAAACCCCATTTCAAAAGATGCCATTATCTTAAATAACTAAAATGTGTTAACTTAAAATCATCAAGGTTAAACAAAGATCAATAGCTTCCAGAGAAAAAGAAGCTTAGCTATGTGACTTAATTATATTGACAATCAAAAGACACAAATCAAAACAAGAGACAAATAATAGCAACTATAGACATTATTAGGAGCAATCCAAACAAAAAATAACTGGCTTGCCTGATCTACTCCAACAGGTTGTTCCAGAGTCGTGGAGTCGTGACTGCAAAGGTCTCCTCAGGCTCATATGGGGTTAAAAGGTCAAAACCGAGTCGATCCCATTGGTGGTCATTAGGATTGTAAAACTCACTAGTAACAAGTACAGGCTGCAAACTTAGAAACGCTTGCAATTTAACCTTGTATCTACTGTGTCTTATGAGTAATATTGCTCCGGCTTTCTGAGACAAACAACACCAAAATAGTATAATGAGTATAGCATCCAAAATGGGGATTTGGGCTCCAAAATTACTCTTGGGAATGTCATCTCTTTAGTTGGTTTGTTATATTTAATCATCTCCCCCATTCAGCCTGAAGCATGTAGAGAGAGAGAGGGAGCCAACGAAAGAGGGAGAGAGAGAGAGAAAATAGACATTTTTATTGTTCGGTCTTCTTGCCTTGTCAGGGTAAATCAGATCAAAAGGGTAGTGAGGTTCAAAGACACTCACACACAGGAACACACACAGAGAAACACACTCTTCTAGACTGACTGATTGCCCCTGGGGTCAGTTAACAGCTCATTGCAGGAAAGGAGAAGTCTGGCCTGCAACCCTCGGGTCAGGGGTCGGGCATGTCATGATGACTGGTGGAGGCCAATTCCAGCAAAACACCCACCACTCCAACCACTGATCCAATCCCACCTACACACACGTAAACATCCTACAGCACATGTTTTTCCTCTGCTGGAGCCTCGGGGCACCTGCCCATTAAGCAGACAAAAAGGTACCTTCTCACTAACTTCTCCACTAAATGTTATAGTTTTCAGGTTATGGGATATCCACCTCTTAAGATTCCTCTCCTGTGGTGATTTTACTCAATGTTAATTCCAACAAACCTCTTCTACTCCTACAGCAGGGCTCAGTTCTGCACTGTGTTTCAATCTCTGCCAAGGAAAAGAGGAATGTCACTGGTATTGGTATCAACTACATTTCTTGTATTGTGACATTCGTACTTCATATAACCCTACTTCCAAAAACCCAAACCATGCCTTTGACATTACTTTAACCAGATAGTTGAAAGAAAAATATGAATGTCATATTGTGTATTTCACCCACAATTGCTGAAACTGGAAGCCAGAAATCTTGTACTTCAAGGTCATGAAATAATTTGCTGCTCCGTTGACAATTATTTTTTTGGTTTGATAGCTCCACCTTGAAAAATGGAAAAGATATCCTGGTGGGTGCACAGTGACTGCATAAGATGTCTTCAGAATGGGTGCAGGGCATGTTAAAAATGATGATTGCAAATGTATGTAAGAATGTAATACCAGCGTGGGTCTTAAACAGCAGCCAAGTGACAGTCTCCTTGCTCGAAGCCTTACTTTTGGGAGGACTTTCATTTGCGCTGACATTTAGGATAGAATAGGATGACATTTGAGGTTTAGAGTATGTGGGACGTGGGACGGACATGAATGCGTCAGATAGCTTGGATGGAACAAAGTACGAGACTAAGTGGCACAAATCATACCTGTATATGAGAGGAAAGAATATGCGATAAATGGAGCTATTTTTGCATACTCATCAAAGTAAAGCTTTAATATCACTTGGAAATGATTAATGCTCACACTTTCCTTTCCTTGTCACCTTGTGCTTAAGCACCTAAAGATATGCTAATCAAATCCATAATAAGAGCAACTTATCAGCGATTGAAACAGGACATTTGATTGAAACATGCATACATTATGGATGTCCTTTTTTGTCTAGCCTGTATGCTCTCTATCAGCAGCTGTGTCATATAACTAATCACAGCCTCGTTCATTACTGTTGCATTTGGCAACTTCTCTGCATTTCAGCCCGTTCAGGCAGACAGGGACGAGCCAAGGGGAATTACATCTCGGACTGTGGTCACACTCACACAAATACCACATGCTTCTCATATGACCTGAACTATTTCCCATCAAGTAACTCTATACTGAGGATGAGGGGTCTGAAACCCCGAAACATAAAGCTGTTTGTAAATAATTTATACATGTGACATCCAAGGGTTCAAATCTTTCAAGTCTATCAAGAGTCATTGGTCGCTGTCTTTTTTTAAATGTTCCTTTGTCCCAGTGTAAGAGATGTGGGACAACATGTATAACAAAGTTCAGTTAAAGCTATCAGCAAGTCAAATTAGTCCCAAACTAAATATGTAAACTGTTGCTTCACTTCAAATAGTGTCATTCTCAAGAATACCTACATTGATGTTGGATAAAGTATTAATTCAGACCTATTGTTTTTTGGTGCTTGAAAAAACTCTGTCAGTGTGGTTCACATAGAAGCACTTTATCTGTGTGGAAATACAATAAACTGAATCCCCTGTAGCTTGGCCTGTGGTCTCAGACAGAGCACCTTATTCACAACTCTCTCTACCACAGTCGGCCATTTCCTGTCAGGTAATAACTTTGCTTGAAATGCAGTTCCAAAAAAAATGGATTTACAAAAAAATAAAAGATCTTATGTTCCCCCTCTCCCTCGATCATTTTATTTCTGGTCTAGTCACTACCTCTATTTGGCTCTGAGAGAATGATCACTGATGACACATTCATTAACGATGATATTAGGGAAGAGAGGAATAGCAGTTAACTGTGATGCTAACTATGTTGGCAATCACGTTATGTTGGCAACATCGTTATCTGTTCCTCTGCGTGTGGGTGTTACTGAGAGTCTTATCAGTGGAAACAGACCTGGACGTGAGCTGGGTAGCGAGCAGCAGGAGAAGGATGTGGAGGGGGGGTAGGAGGAGCGGTGGGGAAGGGAAAGCAACAGTGAATTTGAAGGATAAGAAAAGACATGGGAGACTGGAAGCAGGCAGAGGCGTGGAGATAGACGATAGACACATGGAGGCTCTGAAAAAGGGATAATGTGTTGTGAGCGAGTTGAAAGCACGATGAAAGACAAAAAAAGAGAGAAACAGAAAGCAAGTGGGACGTGATCCGGGTGGAAAGTGGGAGCAGAGGGAGGGACTGGGAGGGCAGAACAACAGAAGTTGGGTGAGTCAGGGAGAAGATGCCTAAATGGTGATAAGTATAACTGGGCAGGAGAGACATGCACCAGAAAATACGTTTTTGATGGACTGATCTTCCATGCAGGTATCTCAGGGTGTGCCTCTAATCTCTTGCCTTCGCCCTGGAGTATTTCATTTCTGGTTTGTATCGGCTTGAAGGCTATGACATAACATCCGGCATATTCTGAACTTTCACATACAAATATGGTGACCGCTTGAAATGACATCAAGCACTCTGAGGCAAATCACTTATATTTAAAGTAGCAGTATTCAAATATGCCCTATGAAGTGGCCCTCAAATCTCAAGACGGGAGAACTCACTCCCTACCATCCCAAAGTTGGACAGTTCTGTACGACTGAACAGGCTCATGACTCAATGTTCGAACAGCCTGAAGTCTGTAAGTTAGAAAACCGTTAAGGACTGTGTGCACTTTGTGTGTGTTTTACAGCCAACAGATTCAGGCTTAGGATACTCAGAACTACCAATAAAACATCCGAAAGTAATGAAAACATTTCTGCCAACACACTGGCATGTAGAGCAATCATCATCTCACTGCCACATTTCACTAAAATTGTACTCCAATCAAGTTGTACATGCTTGCTTTTTCTAGAGTGTACTCAGTTGTACCTTTCATGTTTATGATGTATTTTATCCATTAGTGTTTGTTTAATAAACTGTTGGATTTATTATTTTAAATGTGTGTTTTTTTTTGGGCAGTTCTCTTGCCTTGTGGTCAAAATGTTTACCTTGCGATTGCAAAATCTGTGGTTCAATTGTGGCATTTCTTTGGTGAATATCATTGCCATTGATTTCTCCGTGTGTCATCCTCACAGTCATCTATGATAATAAATAAGATGCCAGTAAGGTGTTCCTTTCTTTAGGCTGCTGCTTTGCAATAACTAGCAGTAAAACTTGTCTGAAGTGGATGTAAATCTTCAGCATGGCACAGACCAATGTGTTATTTTCAGTGACACCATCCGAGAAAAAGTGGCATTATAAGCTTTTTTAAACTAAAATGCTCTGCAGCTATCCAGCGCGTTAAAGGCACTACAAACACACATTGCCATGCTCATAAGCCACAGCAGGGGGCCAGAGCCGGTGTGTGTGAAGTCCAACATAAAGTAAGTCACAACAAAAGCTTGGACATGAAAAGAGGTAACCTAAGGAGAGGAGAGAGGAAAAGGAGTGTCGTTTTAGTTGTTTTAAAGTGAGTGAGACACAGCTAAGAGGGGTGGAGGTATTTTAGACGAGATTGATTGAAAAGTAGAAAACAGATTAGGGATAATCTTATCCGGAAGGGAAAGAAAGATAGAGTGTGTGCCTCACGGATATAGCTTGAGAACGATAAATGATAGAGAGGGGGGAGTGTGATTGTGTTTGCATGTGAAATGGAAACAACCCTGCAAGGTGGGAGAGAGAGAGAGATGAAGTGAGTGTGGGAATTAAGAGATCTGGAGATATGACAGAAGAGGCCTTGCACAAATCAATACAGCTATGACTGGAGAGACCTAGAGTGGATTGAGGAAAAACTGGGGCAGGGAAGGAGAGAAAACGGTGACAATGAAGCTGAGAGAAGGGAAAAGGAGGCGGGGGGAAGGGGCAAGATGGGGAATGAGAGGGTGATAAGGAAAAAACTAGTGAGAGAGGGTGTGATGAATACAAGAGAGTGCAAGATGATGTGAGAGGAGCTGTTGTTTTTCCTCAGGCTGCTCTCTTCGAGGAAGGAAAAGGATGTGGGGGTGGTTAGCAACATTTACTGACACAAACTGTGAGTGTGTGTGTTCATTTTTCACACCAACCAGCCACCAATAACATTATATAAGAATGATCAAAACAGAAGAAACCATGGCAACTGTAATCCAACAGCCACTAGCTTTTTAAAAAAAAATGAAGGGTACACACTAGATTAGGTGCGACAGCTCAAATACCGACGCTATATCTGTTTCGAGATATTACGGCAAATCTGTCTTTAAAAAATCCACGCCAAAGAAAATCTATTTTTTACAATGAGAAGAGAAGAGCTTGCAGTCTAACAGGTAAGAGATGGTTTTTGTATCATGCCAATGCAGACCATAGGGATATTAGTCAGAACATTCCTGAGGTATGCTTCTGGGAGCTGAGCGTATTTCAGGCCTGAAACAGAGGCATGATGGACAGAAGATCAGGGCATCTGGGTCACCGGCCCAAATGACTCCCTCGCTTCCAAAAACTCGACTGTCTGGATCCATAGCTTAGGAGAGGGTGAGGGGATAAATGAGGTAGCTCCAGAGAATGTTGCTTCACTAGCCACAGCTTAAAAGCTCATTTACATCTGTTTCACCCTCACACAGGGCTAAACTGGGTCTTGGATGGCCTAAATACCAGTTACCCCACCTGTCTTTACTTTTTTTTAGACCCAAGGACCATGAGAGTCTCAGGCCACCAAGCCTGATATCTTACTGATGGGTTTCTAAAGCTTCTGATGGAGCTAAATATTGAAAAGAAACATTTCACATTTCAATAAAAACAGTTTTTATAATAACAAGTATGTCTTGTTTGTCCAGTGTTATGATATCTAGTATTTATTTGGAATCAATGAGTGACATGACATGGACAAGGAATGAGATCTCGGCCTCACTTCTGACAGTCTGTGAAACAGGGAATTAAGACTTCATGTCAATATCCAATATAAAACTCACCTCATTATGCAGAATGGCCAAATTAAGAACCAGTTATTTTTTATTTTAATGTGTTCACCTCTTCAATGTGGCCGCACATTTATGTGGGGTTTATTTGAATCACTTTATACTAACTGGCTTAATTTAGTAACTCAATCTGTACAATGTCGACGGCTTTGACAAACTGATGTTTATTTGAAAATGTAAAAAGTACTTACAAAATGTAGTGGAGTAAAAGTATCAAGCAGCAACCTTCATGTTCTACTTAGGTAAAGCACTTTGTTCGTGTGTGTGATTTCAATTATCACTAAAAATGTATAAAAACAAAAAGTATTACTTACCTCCATGAGGGTACTCCAAACCAGATGGCAATTCATGAAGAAAGTCCTCCCTCATTGAGGTGCATCTGAACTTTTCCTGATCACCCAGTGCCTGTTTTGTTTCCTATCGTCCGTTGTCAGCTGAAGGTTAGCACCACAGCTAATTGAGTCCAATATGCTAGCTTCGCATAGCTTAGCCCTTAACTTAACCGAAAACTCAAACTCAACTACTACAACTATGTGAAAACACTTCGGTAAATCACTGCGACTGCAACTTAATTTCTTCACTATATTAACTCTCTTATCAAGTTGACATTAACATTACACAACACATTTCTGGAGTTTCTCTCAGTCCTCAAAGCAGCTAGCTTAGCACTAACAAACCATTGTATTGCTTCCGCCTCTGCCGTTGTTCTCTCGCCTCCCAGCCAATCAGTAACTCAGGAACTTGACGTTGCTCCAAGACTGACTGAGCTGGGATAAATTAAGCAGGCTAGGTCAAATACATAACCCACCTCAACACGTGTAAACATTGTACCTTTCAAACAAACTTTTGCCGTCCATTAATTACCCAACTCTCAAGTAACATTTAAACAACTTTTTAACATATGATATGCCTTAACTGTAGACCAGGGGTTCCCAAAGTGGGGGTCGCGACCCCCCGAGTGGGGGTCGCGAGATGATTACAAAATAAAAATGGAAAAAAAAAAATTATCTCGCGACCCCCACTCGGGGGGTCGCGACCCCCACTTTGGGAACCCCTGGTCTACAGTTAAGGCNAATATTCCCTAAAAGGCACAATCACCACGAACACGGCTAAAGCTAAAGGGTCAAGTACAGTAACTACAACTAACTAACGTTGTAGCGTCTATGGTTGTAGCCTAGCAGAGTGGACAAATTCCTGTTAGCTGACAGTGAGGCATGTACATGTCCATCAAAGTGACCACGCCCTAATTTATGCAAAAGCTTTAAGGCTTAATATTAATTAAACAGATGACTTGAGAAAAAATTCACCCCCCCAATCCATATTCATGAAGGGGGGATCTAACTATACAGAGAATATGGTTTTTTGAACCACGATGTAAACATGTTTAACTCTGCTCTAAAGTTGGGCATTTTAACATTGGGGTCTATGGAAATTGCTCCCTTCTGCAGACTGCTCCTACTGGCCACTAGATGAACTGCAGTTTAAGGCACTTCCGCATTGGCGTCCCGGCTCTTCCCCAGAGTTTGCCGCTTGGCAGAGTCCCTGTAGCTAGCTTCACGGAGCTGCTAGAAGAAAGACAAGAAGCTTACAGCAGCAGTCACTTGAATGAGCTGTCACTCAATGTGACCAGGCCCTAATTTATGCAAAAACTTAAGATCTAATATAAATAAAAGGGTCATGTTATAAAACAATTCAGTCAACAATTCATAATCATGAAGGTGTAATCTAACTATATCTCGATTAATTTGTATTGCATCCATGGGTAGAAACATGTTTATTTATGCTGTAAAGTTGGGCATTTTAGCATGGGGGTCTATGGAAATTGCTCCTTTCTGCAGTCATCGCCTATCGGCCAATAGATGAACTGCAGTTTGTGGCACTTCCTTATTGGCGTCCCGGCTCTGCCGCAGAGTTTGCCGCTTGGGCAGGACGAGGCAGTTGATAGAGGAAGGTTTGAGTGGGAGAGGTAGGCCTATTGTCTACAGCAGGGGTTCCCAAACTTTTCAGCCCGCGACACCCAAGATAACAGTGCCAGACCCCCTGTCGACGGGGGGGGGCTAGTGAATTAATTTCAGTTTTCCGCACTCTCGCGGGAGTGTCACTATTGTCTCACTACTATCACTACTACTATTACTATTACTACTACTATTACTATCACTACTGTCATTATTAGGCTGTAATTTGTTATATACTGTTGGAATGGGTAAGCAGGCCTATTGTTTTTGGATATTTGTGGAGTTAGGTGGTCCATGCATTCCAACAGTATATAACAAATTACAGCCTAATAATGACAGTAGTGATANGTAATAACCGAAATGGTGCAATTGCGGTGCGTCAGTATAGACTTCTTACTTGCGGGTTTGGGACAACAAAAATATTAACATCAATGGTTTTCGAACAATCACTTTCGATTTGTAATTCGTAACCCCAATGTGCTGTTTGAAGGTTTCAATGTCATTTATTTTTCCTGGGACTGGCGCCTGCCTTCAATGTAGTTATGGTTGCTACAAAGTTGTCTTGCTCTCTCATTCAGATAATAACACAACCGTACTGCTGTACCCATGCAAATGTATAAACCAAACATATTGTAATATCTAAGTAATCATCTTGAAATATGACATTAACAATTGGAATATACACACATCTTATTGTGAGGTTGATTTCTTATTTTACCAACCTCAAACAGAAGCCGTTTGTTCTACAGTATTATCCCACTTAACGCTTAACACTTGTCTATTTCATTTTAACCTTCATATATACAGTTTATGGTTTTAACTTGGAGGCTACGATTAGCATCGTTAGCACCGATGTAGCTGATTAAAATCATAAACACATAAATAAAGTACTCGAATTTCACTTACCGCAAAACCGCATTCATGCACCGTCTGTTTTAACCGCAGAGCGAGTCACAATAGTCCGATGTAAGCATGAAGAACAAACTAACACGTTCAAGTTGTGTTCCCTGGATGAACTGAGCAGGCAGAGTCCATAGACCAGTGGTCGCCAACCAGTCGATCGCGATCGACCAGCAGCTAGCAGAGAGACAAGAAGATAACAGCAACAGTCACATCACAGAGCCGTCACTCAATGTGTCCACGCCCTAATTTATGCAAAAACGTTAAGACCTAATGTAAATAAAAGGGTCGTGTTAGAAAACAATTCACTCATAGATCCATAATCATGAAGGTGGAATCTAACTATATTCATAATAATATTTATTACATCCATGGGTAGAAACATATTTTTTCTGCTGTAAAGTTGGGCATTTTAACATGGGGGTCTATGGGAATTGCTCCTTTCTGCTGTCAGTCCCGATCGGCCAATATATGAACTGCAGTGTGTGCCACTTCCGTATTGGCGTCCCGGCTCTTCCACAGAGTTTGCCGCTTGAATTAAACCAATAAATAAAAGCAAGGATAATTGTGTGTTATTGGTGAGTAAATAACAGTGTGTTATTTTGAAAAGAATAACAAATTAGAAGGAAAAAAAGATTTTAAAAATACAGATTTCAGTATTCTGAGGCTCTGAGCCCCATTTATTTTCCTCACAGACAGCAACAAAAGTCAGAANNCACAGCAAAAAGACGCGACAGAAATCGCAGTCACATCCATTCATCAGACATACAAATAAGGAATATTAAACAATCGCGTTCTAAAAAAACAAGTCTCTAAATAAAAAAAACAAAAACACCCAACAACGTGCATAAACAATTTTTCTTTTTGAAACCATTAATTAAATGCGTTTTTCCGGAAGAGACAGGAGTAACAGATACAAGAACCCTCACCCTTTTCTCATTCTCTCACCGTGTAAAATACCGACGCGAATTCCAAGCCGGGGATCTCTAGACCCGCATTTGCGTGTTGGGTAATAACATTATAGATTCATTAGTGAACTTTATAACTGTAATTATTAACAGTTATATGTGGGTATAGGAATAACACTCCGAACTAAAGTGTATCGTGATGAGAGTTCGTAAGTCGACAGATGTATGAACTCTGTATATTTCTCGGTAAAATTTAATTGGAACGCCGAGTCAAGGATGGATGTATATTTAGAAGATTCATGCTACTGGAATAAAATGGTTGGAGTTTTGTCCTCCCGGCAAACAAGATTGTCATAATAACAGGGCCGAGAAGGCGGTCTCAAAGCGGCGAACCTTAGCTTACGTGGATAAAGGTGTAGATGTGAGGGTAGTCGACAAAAAGAAAACGGAGTGAAAACTCGTTGACACGGAACATGGCGTCTCAAACTTTGCAGTCGTTATTTACCCGGAGAGTCAGTCTACACTACACAAATGTAAAAGACAAATTCTTATTACCTGTTTTCCTCAAGCGTTTATGTTTAAGTTTAAATAACTTTACACTTCGTTTTCAATTAGGTTTTTACAAAAATTATTTTTCGTGTATACCTATCCTTCCACATTGTGGAAAAAGGGTTTCACACTTTCACGTAGACTTAAGGCGTGTCCAACAAGGACAGGTTAAAGTTATGTCTATCCTTCCAAAGTTCACAAAATATACAAGCACAGAAGTACAAAAGGACAGATACAAATATGCAACAGTTGGGAGAAGGAGAAGCTGAGTCAGAGAGAGGGCTGAGGAACTGCACGGCTGCAGTTAAATATCCTCCCGTCTCCCCAGGTGGACCAATCAGCCTGTTGAAGGTAGCTAATCAGCTAACGGGCACCACCTTCTTGCTCACACACACACACACACACACACACACACACACACACAGCCACAGGAGGAGGGAAAAATCTCTACACACAATACACATAACGACCAGGGTTACAATATGGTTGGTTGAGCTGGAGTTCATTATTGAGCTTACACGTTAACGCCACAGTCATATCTGAAGAACGAACCCAAACCTTGTTGTTTTTATTAATTGCATTACCAAATTGGTATCAAATAAACAGTAAGCATTGGTAACACAACT
This sequence comes from Notothenia coriiceps, assembly GCF_000735185.1. NCBI lineage: Eukaryota > Metazoa > Chordata > Actinopteri > Perciformes > Nototheniidae > Notothenia > Notothenia coriiceps. Next base: position 21,010 of record NW_011348321.1, read on the forward strand.
TCCAAAGTTACAGTAAAATAAAAAGGACCCTGACTCGGACAATACACAATCCAACATGTTCAACAGAAGACAATAAGTTATATTGTTTGTACACATGGTACTTTACATATATATATATCTGTTTGTTTAAATTTTCCAGGTGATGCAGACAGGCTGGACCAGAGTGAGAGACAGAACTGGACTCCTCACAGCAGTGAACTTTAGCACAGGTACAAATACTCTTTTCATACTTTCCAACGAATCAATAAAGATATTGGTTTAAATAAATGAAGTATTGACTTTAATACATTGATATGCATCCATTAAACAATACTAAATACTAGATCTATATATACAGGCTATGGTCCTGCCATCCTAGAGGGGCGGAGCCAACCAATCTATAAAGGCAGGCATTTCGCCTGTGGCAAATCCTTCTCCCTGAACACAGAACTGGCTGGCCTCATGTGGTCTCCTCACAATCCAACTGTTTGTCAGCAAACAATCAACAAACCATAAGATACAATAAAACAATGATCTGGAAATCCTGCCACGTGTACTCATCTCTGAATTGATTGCGTTGATCTCCTATCCTTGAACAAATTATTCTTAACCAGATACATATTCTTCATGTACATAAAGAAAAACATAGCAAAAGGTTTGTAAACCAAATAAGCCTGCATGACGGATACAATTAAACTTTGACCTGTTAAAGGTGCTGGGTGAGCCATGGCAAGTCGATCAGATGAATCCTATTCGTACCATGAATGTCTTACTAACATTTCATTTTACATTGCATTAGTCCATGAGGTATTTTTCCTCCAACAGGGTAAGAGGTTTAAAAAACTCTTTTAGTGTCAGACTAAAAAAAGAAAGGCATGGCTGCTTCTTGATTTTCATATCGGCTCTGATGGTTGGGAGTCCTGTGGGCCATCTCATTGAAAAAAGGAAATAGAATGCTTGAAAATGAAGTCAGTTAGAAGGTCCAGTGAGGCCTTAGATACGATAATTAAAACTTTACGATCAAATTTGAAAATCACTCGAGGCCACTGCAGAGAGAGCATCAGCAGAGTGCCTTCTGTCGGATGTGTGTTTAGATTTAATCACTGACACACACGTTGAGCCAAAAGATAATTAATCTAGTGTCTGTCTCAGCTTCCACATCTCAATTGTCCAGCTTGAGAGATGTAATACCTTATTGACTCTGAAAACGTTTCTGTGCATGGAGTGTCTGTCGGCGGGTCGATGGTGGGTTTGTGGCTGGTTGCCTACCTCTTAACATCACCTGCTGATTTAATATTATCAGAAATGTGGCGGGAATAAACAGAAGGCATGAAGGCATTCTCCCTTTGAAGCAACATTTCCCATTCAGAGCCAATAATAGGGCATCTGTCACAGTAGCTCATGCAATATCCCATCACATAGTCGCTCTGGACCATATGCGTTATAGGCAGATTCTCTGTATTTAACCAAGCATTTCATTACAGTATGTTGTCCTTCTGTTCTACATATAGTTTACAATGATTTCACATATTATCCATTACCTGTTTAGTCTTTGCAGGGTCAGCGGACTGGAGCCTCGCCAAGCTCACATTGGGTGAGAGGCGAGGTACACCCCGGACAGGTGGTTGTCTGTCACAACAAGTACAGACAAATGGACATTCACACTCACATTCCACAGGTACAGGTATACTATGATTATAAACAAAGGATGGCAATGCCTATCTCTGGGTCCACCTCTTTTGTCCATTCTTAAATATCATTACAAATACTGGATGGATTGCCATGGCATTTGGGGCAGACACTAATGTCTCCACCATAACCATGTCCAATACTTAAATGTAAACCCCAATAGTTGTTAAACACTAACATTATGGCTGGTTATTATCAGCATGTTTGCATTGTCACTGTGAGCATGTTAGCATACAGATGTTAGCCTTAAAGCATCACTGTTTCTAAGTACAGCTTCAGCTTATAGCATAAATGTGCAGTCTTGTTCATGGATTTCAATAACTTTATATATCATGGTCATGATTTACTGTAACAATAAATGTACTCAACATAAAACAGCTCTTTAATTAGCTGCCAAAAATGTAATCGGAGAAGAACTTATCGGAAAAGTTCATTTGAACTTATCCTGTGTCATTAGAATAGAATTATTACACAATTGCGGATGTCACTCATTTCACAATAGGTTTGAATATACTATGTTGGGGCCCAGTGCATTGCTTCTTTTGTGTCTGGTGCTGAATTGTTTTTATGGCCATATTGTCATACTGGAAAGACAATGGAGCGCTGGTAAAATAGTCGTCCTCTATCTTGTTTTATAAGAGCTAGTGTTTATATCATGATACTAACTTAATGTAAAAGCCTCGTCCACACTGAACATTTTAAACTTAAATTTTCTTTTCTTAAAAGGGCACACATGCACAATCGTTCATGCAAATATGTATCTTCATAGCTTCCATTTTTCCATTCGTAATAATGTCTCCAATAGACGGGAACAGAGCCTGGAGATGAGGCCTTGTGCATGCTGACTAGAGATGAAATGAAAGAAAGATGAGTCAATTAATGGGAAGCAACAACAATAATGTCTTTCGACGTGTGGAACGAAGTGTGAGGATCACATATTGTCACTGCAGATGCGCAAATACAAGAACACAATAATTGTGGACCTGCTTCTCTACAGTGTGTGTGTGTGTGTGTGTGTGTGTGTGTGTGTGTGTGTGTGTGTGTGTGTGTGTGTGTGTGTGTGTGTGTGTGTGTGTGTGATAGTTTGTACCTTGTATCTAATGATCTCTGAAAATTGTTTCTGACATGTGTTGGGCCAGGGGACACAGCATTGAATCATATTGGTTGCTCCTCATATTAGATTCTCTTGTTTTCTTTTCTTCACGTGACAAAGACATCTCATACCTAAGGCTGCTCTCACTTTTCAGTTAAAGGTGGGGTAGGTCATTTTGGAGAAACCAGCTCGAGTGCGCTAGAATTTGAAAATACACAGCCGAAAAAAATCTGCCAGCGCACTCGAGCTGGTTTCTCCAAAATGACCTACCCCACCTTTAACTGAAAAGTGAGAGCAGCCNTGTCTACATACTTGAACATAGCCAATTTAAATTAACCTTAGCGATGCATACAGTTCCTACCTACATAATAAAATATCTCTAAGTTACAAAGATGACATTTGATCAACCTCAAACAGAAGCCATTTGTTGTACAGTATTATCCCACTTAACGCTTAACACTTGTCTATTTCGTTTTAACCTTTATATATATATAGTCTCAGTGTTGAAAGTGTGCCGGTCCTAACCGGTCCTTAGTACCGGTAAGAGATTTCCAGGCGGTCCGGAGGACAAGGAAGAATTGACAGCTTCTCCCGTGGAATTTATACTACGAAGGGAAGATATTTTGGTTTGGATTACTGGTCTGGGGGAAGCTCGCGATTGTGTGTGTGTGTATACGTTTGTGTGTGTTTGTGTATTTTTGCGTTTGTGCTCATTGTGTTTGTTTCCCGGGGAAAACACTAACGAGAAACACCGGCTGTTGTTATGCCTGCTGTGACCTCAAGTTACTNATCTGCCACTTCCTTACAGAGCCCCTCCCCCAACACACACGAACGCGCACATGACCAATGAGGGCACGAGATAAGTTTGTGCACAGATGGAAGGCTGACAGGCAGGTAGGCCATCCAGTTATTTTAGCCGAGCCGGCTAAAATGATTGGTCGTGCTTTTTACAGTACTACGGCTTCCATAGATCACATTTTTTATGGATTTTTTGTCAAAGCACTTAAGATATTCATTGCTATCAGGAAGTTAAGAGCATTCCTTGGAATATAACAAAAAGTGTTTCTCGAGCCAGTTTCTCAAACTTACCTACCCCACCTTTAAGGTGGAGTTTAATTTTTTCACAGCTCGATCTACTTTGGACTGCAGGTGTGGCGAAGAAAGAAGAAGAAAGAGAAGGAGAGAGATAATAAGAGAGTGGAAAAGCTGTTGAGGCATTATCTGCTTTTAAGAGGGTGCTGTTGTTCAGAAGCAGCCGGCTGGAGAGCCCTGCCTGCTGTACCTAATCGGAACCGAGAGTGTGACGCCCTGATTAAAAACCCAATAAAGGCGCGAGCCACACACACACACACACACACACACACACACACACACACACACACACACACACACACACACACACACACACACACACACACACACACACACACACACACACACACACTGACACAGCTCTCTCCAAAAACCTTTCTTTGGTTCATTCTCTCACTTATATCGAAGCACATTACTTTGGATGTGAACTGAACAAGACACTTCTTTATAACAATGAGATTTAGGAGAAGTAAATTGTGTTTTTCTAGGTGAATAATGCATTTTCTGTAATGTATCAGGAGCCATTACCAAGGAAGTTATGCACTGTGTAAAATCCATGAGTATTGTACAATCTTCGACTGTGAAGGGTAACACAGGCACACATTAAAATAGGATGTGGCTAATTGGTATGATCAGAGAAAAGATAATGGTTACAATAATACAGTTGATCAAGGTTCAGGAACAGAATAAGGAACAAAAAACATAGATTTGGGGGGAAATATCTGTCTGTAGGCCTACTATTTATTAAACCTTTAAAAGTAAAAATAAATAGATTAACCTGCTCCATGTTGTCCAATCTAGTTGCTAACACGCTAGGCAGACATGAACCATCTCTATTCAGAACTATTTATGAACTTGTGAAAAAAAGTTATTTGCGACTCATCTTTAATTCTGCAGTCGATGTCACCAAAAACAAAGCCTGGAGGTTGAGAGCAGTGTAAAGATGAAGGAGAATTCATTTTCAAGCCCAGTAAGCCTTCCCTCGAAGAATAAAGGTTTAACAAATGCCAACACACATGACATACTGATGGCTGTGGATATAACTACATCTAGTAGCCCGTTAGTGAAGGATAAGGTGGTTATTAATCTTTCACCTACTCTGCTCTCTCTGCCTTTCTCAGTTTCAGTCCCCCCGCTAACCTTTCATTCTCCGCCCTCCTCCCAGCTTTGCAGCTTTCAACCCTGAAGTCACAGGCAGTGAGTGGTTAAGTATGCATAAATATAGAAGGGGAAGAGGGAGAATTTTAATTAATTTCCATGTCTATATCTTCCTCCATCCACCTGTTCTATAGTCCTAGCGGGCGGAATGTAACCTGGAGTCAAGCCCAAGCCTCCATGACGGGAGAATTGCAATTATTTCTTCAACAGCCTTATCACACCTCATAACCACGTTCATCCACCCGAGTTCTCTCTCATAAAGCATTCGTCCAGAAATTGAGGGCTGAGCACAGATACTCTTTTCCAACATCGCTTAAAGTAAATACCTTCACACCTCAGGGTTACAAGTATGCCAACATTCTCAATGTACTATACCTCACAGCTCTGATGGTTTGGGCATTGAAATACGTGTTTTTGCAGATTAAAAAAAATTGAGACCGTTTGAAATTGCAGGCTACACTGCCTCCTACACTGAAGTCCATTTCCGAAGGTATGTGACACAGAGAACAGTGTCTCTGCCATCTGGCAGGAGACTAAAGGTCCCACTAGCCAGGGAAATGATGGGTACAACAACTCATTTGTGCCCTTTGCTGTGGCCGTCCCAAACAGTGAAATAGTATTATAACCCCCCTCCAACAGTCCATGAGCACTGCGGCTGTTGAAAATGTATTTGTGTGTTTTAGTTGCCCTTAACTGTCTGTTTATATAAACTGTGTTCGTAGAAGGCCATAGGTGAATTTGGATTTCATATGATCTACAGTAATGTTTTTCTTTTACAATATTTGTATTTTAGGGCAAAATAAGGAAACACGGATGTTATGAAAAAAAAAGGCAAGAATAAATATGTAGTTTCGTGCATTTCAAATTATTTAAAAAAATGCAATATCAAGGGACAATCTCAGCTACTTTTTAATCGGCTTCGTTGTTGGTTGTATGTGCAAATAAATAAATAATGTTAAACCTACCTCCATGTGACTTGCAGTTCCCCAAGCATCCAGCAAAAATCTGCAGCATGACAATAATGAAATGGAGTTTCTGGCATAATGGAAAGATGCTTAATATTGATTATTTCCATGTATCAAGCCAGTTAAAAAAACAGCAAAGTTTCACTTCCTGTCCTGTTTTAACATACGTTTCTAGCAATTGCGTCTTTATTGTACAAATGTGCACGATTTGGAGTCATCATAGATCAACAATAATGCTTGTTTTTATATAGTGTGTGAGACCTCAATCTCAACAGTTGATTTTCATGCAGTTGATACATGAGTGGAATCCAGCAGCTGTTAGAAAGGACGGAAAGATACTTGACAGTTAAAACAGGCAAAATAACTGACCTTCAAAAACATCCTCAAGGGCGTTAGGTATAATGTATTTTCTTTACTCAACTCTGCCTCCCACACAGTGCATTGATTCTTTCTGCTTTACACCTCCATTGCTTCCCTGCATTAACTCTAAACATCAACTTCCACATGAACTGAATGTTAATAGGCTGTGTTCTATATGCAACATGGCCACATTCCTCCACTGAAATCAGTGGAAGATATTTCCTTCATTAATTGACTTCCTATTTCCTTCTGCCCCACTTCCTGTCCTTGTGCCGCCTTTCACCTCCCAGGATGTCCGATCTGCATGAGAAGAGAAAAGACAGTGCATTAATCACCACTGCATCCAACCCCCCTGACAGTCACACACACACACACACACACACACACACACACACACACACACACACACACACACACACACACACACACACACACACACACACACACACACACACACACACATGAAAGATAGTAAACCTCACAACTAACCCCAGAGCTCTCCGATCCTTTAGAGGAGCGGTTCAGTTCCACGCTGTCTAAGCACTCGGGGCGTCTCACAGGGTTTAGAGCAGGAAGGCTTAGAGCCAGGTTGGAAGAGGCCAGGAAGAAGGGCACAGAGAGACAGAGCACATCAAAAGGAAAAGATCCAGAAAAGAGGAAATAAAAAGGTTGGGAGTGGAGCAGCAGAGGAAGAGATTAACCGGTGTTGTAGTAGTTGATACTGTATATATTGAGTTATGGAATATATATCTTGGTACGCTCAGTATGAACTTTACTTCAGTCACGTACACCATTGTGTAGTTTTCCGACATCTGAAATTCTATTATATATCTATATTTTCATTTTTGGCGATGTTTGGGGGTTTAATGATCACCAGGGGAAATTAGGTGACATTCCAGAAAGCACGTCCCCCTCATGTCTAAAGGACATGGACATGGTAACATAACAGGTAATCATGTTAATGTTATAATGTCTCTGACTATTTGTATGTACTAGGCTGTATGTATTTCTATGCTTTGCTACAGATCATCAACATCTTTTGTTTTGAGGCTTTTTCTTAAGATTTCCAGAAATGTAGACAAGTATATTATCACGATTTAGGGGCCACTACAGCATGAAAGACTGAGGTCTAAAAGGGAATATATAAAGCTTCAAGTAGAGGAGGATTGACAAGTGAGTGGGTAAAAGTGAGGGGAAAATGGAGGCTTTGGCAGAAATAAAGTATGAAATTGGTTGGAGAATTAGAGTGCATTTCAAACTCGATGATGGAGAGACCAGAAAATGAAAGGATTGTGCAAAGAGGATAAGGGAGGGAGAGGGAAGGTGGGAGACTGTTGCAGCTTTTGGTAGTTACCTCTATTTACCTCAGACTGAAAAATGTATCCTTCGCTATAGGCAAGAGAACACACCCACGTGCATGCTCTCTCTCTCTCTTCCTCTTACACACACTAAAGACACACTCACATCAGGTAGAATGGTGATCCCTGGAGCCTTGATTTTAACGTTGAGCACCTGCGACCACACTTTGTCTTTCTCTCTCTCTTCATCGTCGCTCAATGGCTGTGAAATCCGACCTGAAACAGAGAGATTATTCCAGCACACTGCAGTTTATTACACCAGAACCACGCTCTGCTGCAGATGCAACCTGTGAAGAGCTTGGCAAAGACACAGCACAGACTCTCACCGTTTGACTCATTGTTGTATTCCCTTTGGTAATGCTTTTACATGAATATTTTTGAGTAGAAGATATTCCGAGATGGGTCCCTCAGACAGGTGAAAAGCCTGTTAGCATTCCATAGGGCTTGAAAACCTTTCCGTAATAGAGACAGGTAACAGCTGGCCAACGCATTTACGGTAACTGCACTATGTACTCACTGATGTGATGTAATGCATTATAGTTGCCATGTACTTTAAATAGCCTGCTCCAGCCTTGCAGCTATGGTTTACGGCTCCATATCATGTATGGTCAAAATAAAACTCAATGCCTTAAACAGGCTTTCCAGCAATTTAATATTGCACATCCATAACATCTGTAAACTCATGAGAGATAGACTGATTCAAATTACAGCATCAGAGGCCTACATAACCTGACTTTAGGGTCTTTATTCATGTTAAGCTTCAAAGACGTTGGATCCTACAATTATCATAACACAACTCAATATCATCTTTTGTCAGACCCTCCCCACCAAGTCTTTAAGTTCTGCGTCTATAATTAGTAATGCAGCCTTTCTATTTTAAATCTGAATATGAACCTGAATTCACAACGACAAAATAAGATAAGCGAAGCAGACCGCTTTAACGCGATGGTTACCATCCCGGTAACTTATGCCACTATGATTAGGTTTACATGCACACTTATCTTCTTCTCTTAAAGGGGACCTATCACGCAAAATGCACTTTTTGATGTATTTTATGAATAAATATGTGTCCCCGGTGTGTCAGGGAACTCACAAAGTGTCAGAAAACAAAACCCTCTCTCTTTTCCTCCGTACCCAAATCTCTAAAAACGGGGGTACAACGGAGCTGATCCAGATTTGCGTCCGATATGACGTAATATCGGAAATGTGGACCCACGGCAAATCAGAAACGTTGCTATCAGAAACAATGCCTGACTGTTTTGGACGTAATATGGTCTTTGTTTATATTAGCAAGCATCGCTAACCTATACTGGAGAGAGTATGTGTAAAAAAGCAGGAAATAAAAAATGGAATTCACCTTACGGTAAACCTGTGAGAGAAAAAGCATTTGAGCTCCATACTGTTTCAAAAATAATGCTTGATGTGGTTTGGAACATGATATGTCGTTTAATGACGGCAGCATTTAGCTCTATCTCCGGTAGAATTCTGAGCAGGCATTAGCTCCCCATCCTCTTTTTTTTCTTTTCAAGCTAAGGACCCCAAACCTGCAGTTCTCTAACAGGCCTGAAATAGAGGGATATGAGGGATGTCTAAAATGCATGATCTGTTTGGTATTTTGAGCAAAACACTTCATAGACATGTTTTTATATATTTTTATATATCTGAGACCCATAATATATGCCTAAAAATAGCATAATAGGAGACCTTTAAGGCCTTTACACTCAGGGTTTTTTCTTCCAGCAGTTAACCCTCAAACACAACAAAAAAATGAACTCATATTTTCTGTAACAAGGTTTTTTTTTCTGGATTTTAGCACTGCAAATAAACAACCAATCATGTTTTGTAGAATGGAGTTGCGCCTATGTTTATGAGGATTATAAAACAACAGTGAGGCTCTACAGTCCAAACCACGACAAAAACGTTATAACTCCACATTCTTTCTATACTTTTGCAATAAAAGCCACAGACGTATAATATTTGCCGGTGAGCATTTGCACATTTCGGCCATTTAATCTTCACGCGTGTTGCCCATATTGTTCTAGTTTTAGGAGCCTTCTTTGTACACTTGTACAATACATCTCAATTGGTAGTTTTACTGCAGTCTGCTAGAAACAGCTTGTTGCCTGTTGACAGCTAGCTCTTTGCGTTGTATAGCCCACATTTGTGGTTCAGAACGAGAATCTATTTGAAAACATTATGGAGGACTTGGATATCAACAGGTATTTTAATTAATTAGCTGTAGCCTCAGGACATTCCCCATGAGAGAGAGGGTTAGGGTTAACGTTAATCAGAGTATATCCTGCTGCAGGTAAATGTGAATATTGAATACTCATTTTCTATAGATATGTCAACTGTTTAGCAGAAACTGAACATGTCGTGCAGGTAAACTTGTTGTACGAGCAGGTTTTGTAATGCAGCATTGTCCTCTGAGATGCTTACATTTCTTCTTCCCTGATGTGTTCGCATCAGTGAGTATTCACATTCAAGTGTTTGTAATGCTTGTGTCTCTCCAGGAAATGGCAACTGACATTGACAAAACAGGTGTTATCCTTTTAGATTCCATGATGATTGTGTGTATTCAGTGTGTGTCTGTGTACGGGGTTCGCAAGTCTTGTATAGTGCGTGCAGCGATGCATGGCCCACTCGTCATCCGTGCAGGACATCTGATAATAAGCCAATCACCGGGGCTGATGGAGAGGAGTGAGTGATGAGAGCTCTATCTTCCAGCGGGGAGACTGCGGGGGATAGATGATGTGCTCGGATGCAAGCAGGGCTGCTTTCTGTCTGGTATGACCACCAAACACCTGAGACCAGGGCCACGGCAACACAGCAAGCCACAGCGGATACAAGTATCTTTGTTATAGAGAGACATCCACAGTGAGTTATTGTCTCAGCAAAGTATTGCCAAAGGAACTGCTCTAAATTTGTTAAGTTTTATAATGAATCAAATATGCAAGCTTGATTCTGGCACAACTCTGGGCTCTGTTTACTTTCATAGTGGACACCAATTATTTAGTGATATATTAACACATTTGCAAGCACTTGGGCAAACCTCATGGCATTTCATGCATGCAGAAGAGAAAATGGTGATACACGAGGCTCAGTTTTGCATTAATCACTGCATTGTAACTGCACTGAGAAAATAAATGGTAATCTTATTGTATTTGGGCACCTGGTGTGGGACTCCTACGCACAGCCCAAATGGAAACAGTCTTGGACTAATATTGCAAGGCGCACATTGATCGGCCTCTTATCTCCAGCTACAGGTCCACCGAAACAGAAACATACACAGAAATGCAGGAATCCATTCATTGTACAGTACACATGCAGCCTGCCACATGGCTCCCTGCTGTATTGATCCTTTATTGATTGTTATTTTTTGCTGCAGTTTTATGTTGAACCAGGCCGTATATCTGGCTCCCTGTGCCCAATAGATATAGATAAAAGCACAACACCATGAGCGCTGAAAAAAGACATTATTACACCAAATAATGATCACGAAGATTTCTAGATGATTTGCGACAACACTGCAGGGACACAATCATGCAAATGTCTCAGTGGGGATAAATCAAAGGAAGCGGCAGCAATTCCTTTTCATCTCTGTAACCATTCATTCATGCAAAAAATATACTTAGCTGGACAGGGGGTTAGAATCTGGCTGAAAGCATATTTTTTACCCGAATGTCCAAAAGGAATGGCTGGTTTCTGTGTTTTCCCCCGGAGAGAATACTCATCTTTGCAAGCAAAGAAGCAAAGGCATGAACAATGCACCCGCACACTTAACAGACAGGCAATACGAAGCCTGCCATCAGGTGCCAGCAAACATTCAGTGGCCATAACAATCACATTATGTGAGCCTGCACGGGAAATCAGAGTGCCTGCAGTGGCGAGATAAACGAAAAGCAAGGCTTGCCCTTTTGTCTCTGTGTGTGTGTGTGTGTGTGTGTGTGTGTGTGTGTGTGTGTGTGTGTGTGTGTGTGTGTGTGTGTGTGTGTGTGTGTGTGTGTGTGTGTGTGTGTGTGTGTGTGTGTGTGTGAAAAACAAGCCTGAAGCAGAGCAGGGCACAGTTCAGTTCAATAATCACATACTTACTGCCATCTTTCCCCCCCATAGTTCTTCTATCTTCTGCTTTTCCTCTGGCCGCCTCATTTCACAGCCCATAAATTACAAACAGAGACCAATGATAAAAAAGCAAAGAGGAAATAAAACATCCTATCAGGGCACGCACTGAATTATCTATTTAGTATTTTCGTTAGCCTTATTGTGAGCTGTGTTTACTTCACAACTAAATACCAGGACTTGTTTTGGATTACATATATTTCTTGTTTTCTATAAGGTTAATACACAAATAAATATATCACAGTGTCGGTGAAAAATAAATCCTACAATTTCACCTTTTGGGATTTTTGTAAGAATTCCCAAACGCTCATATGTAGTCTCTCCCTCCCTGCTGCAAAGAAACTATGGATTTTTTCAGCCATCGTTTGCAGGGGAGTTGCATTAGTAACGGATCTCTTCACTGCCAATACACACAGGAGGAATGACTACAGTAATAACTTGTTCAATGCTCAATTGTATGTGAGGATTGCAATACGATATGCTAAGCTCTTTTGTTTATTTTGGGAAGGGTGTACCAATTTTTGTTGATAGTATCTCTTGTGTAAAGACTTTAAAGAATTGGAATTGAAATCCTTTTGCTAGAGTCTGTTGTTGCAGTTTGCAGTGTTGACATGCTACTGACAAAAGGTCCATAACAAGTTCTGCAACAACTCTTTTTGTTTTTGTAGTTCTTGTAGCCTACATCAGTAATTTGTGTAGCCTACTACAGTAATGTAACAAGGAAGTTGATTGTGATGGGTTTGAAACCACCAATTTAGCCTTTAAATGTTATTTAAAGGTACAGTGTGTAGTAGTGATGGGAATTACGGCTCTTTGAATGGAGCCGGATCTTATGGCTCCGTTCCTTTCCGAGAGCCGTTCAAAAGAGCCGGTTCAAAAGGGGGCGGGGTTACTAACTGGCACATTTGCATTGAGGAAATCAAGTTTCCTCACTTTTGAGGGCTTAATGCGATTTCTCCTCTCTGAGAAGATTTCTCCAGTCTTGGAGAATATTCTCTCTGACTGACGTTCCCACAATGCAAAGCCTTTCCGACATGAGCTTGGTGAGCCTGGAGTATAGGCATTGAACCAACTATAAAAACAACGGCTCTCACCGAGAGGACTCGGTTCCCTTCGTTCGTACCAAAGAGCCGTTCAAAAGAATCGGATTGTTCGCGAACGTAACATCACTAGTGTGGAGTTAGTGGCATCTATAGCAGTAAGTCTGCAGATTGAAACCATCCGAATACCCCTCTGCTTGCCCTTCTCTCTCTTAGCGTGTTGGAGCTGCTTTCTGTCGATAAAAATAGTCACATTTTCAGCTAAGGAAACAAGGATTCTTAGTTTCAGGTGATTAAACACTAATGAAACATTATTTATGAATATTATCTTCAATTTCTGCTAATGAATTCCCCTAAATTCTCCACACGGGGCCTTTAAACTCTGACAAAGGTGTCGGGGGTCCTGTTAGTCGCTCCTTGAGTATCAGCAGACACATCCTTATCTTCCATTTACTTCCAACTTATGTCATCTCTGCATCCCCTTTAATCATGGGGACAATTTCTGGCAGTCTTAGAAATCTTTCACTGAGTATAGGCCTATCATAAGACATAAAAAACTATGTATTGCTTTGAACTTTTGGGTCCACTTTGAAAATAATGTTCCTCATGTGTCAAGTGAGAGTCAGAGCAAATTAGTGTGTGGGAGAGAGATGCACAAAGATGGAGATAGAGAAAGTGCCTTTGCCAGCATGTTATCTTTTTCTGCTTTGATCTCTCTTGCTATCATCCACATTTGCCTGCGGTCAAGTGTGCAGCTGTCATTGCTCCCCATGAAAGAAGGAGACATACAGGGGTTCCTGTTGAGTGAGGGCTGTGATGGGTCCTCAAGTCTCCGCTGTGTCACTGCACACCACACAGCTTATGTAAGAAGAAGGCGACGGAGGAGGAAGCGAGATAGAGCTGCGGAAAACAATGAGCAGAGAAAAGAAAAAGAAGGGGAAGGGAAAAAAATGTCAGGCAGGCAGTGAAAGAAATAGAGGGAGATAGAGAAAGAGAGGAGAGCTGTCATCATAAAGAGTCTGACTCATTCCTACTGTTCTGGATATAGCTCTGAGCTGAGAGGCATGTACTACATCTCGAGAACAATTACATTTCTTCAAACCCGGATTAGACTCATAATATGTGAGAAAACGGGTCAGTCTCTACAAAACTACACAGAGAATGAACTCAATTTTCACTTTAACTGCCACCAAATTATGTTAAGTTGTATAAATTCTGAGGAAAAAAATGTAAACATACATTCTTGAGTCCAGATATGACATTTTGTAACATTTCTTCATAAAAAGTGCAAGTTATAATGTAAACTAAGGCACGCTACATGTGAAGATTATAAAATAGAAGTGTTATTTTAAACATGTATCAGTTTAATCCCCTTTCATGTATAATGCCATGTCCTTCTTTGTTGTTAAACTAATGACTGTACGTTTTTGTGGAAACCATAGGTGGAAACAAGTATTAGACCAACTGAAAAAATGGACCACAATATTGTAACTAGCCAAGATTTGGGGGTGAAATGCTGCCCCCTATTGGTTTGGAGAATGCGGTAAGGCATAACTTGCAGAACACATGCAACAGTAAGATATTTAGGTTTTTACAGAATTCAGGACGGTTTTCTATATGAATACCTCAAAGCTCCAACATTGGTCGGATAAATGATTCCTTTTCACTCTCCCATTGTGTAGTTATCCGCAGAGACAGTTAAGGGCCTCTACTTGGCAGGTTCTCCCTCTGTAAGTGCCTGCAGAAACGACTGGCTGTGAAAGCTGCAGTCAAATAGCTGTAATTATCTACAATCAGTTGACAACCAGGGGCCGGCTGAAAGGCTGCTCGCACACAAACATGTCGGAGGGAGAGAGGCATTGAGGGGGTGCAGAGGGTAAAATATCTCTTGAAAAGAAAAGAAAATGGTAGCAATGTGAAAAACAAGTTATAATTGAGATCACAAATGAAGCTCTAGCAGATGTGAATACTAATCAGGGTAGAAGACGACAACAGGACTGAATGTTGTGTCTAACGCTTTCTGTCTCCTACAAAACCCCATGTTTATATTAGAAAACACCATCTGTATCAGAAGTGGTTGTTGAAAGGAATAACACAACATATTACACAACATACTTTTCACATTGACTTAAATACGTCTTTACCAACAGTAATGCAATCCTCGTTTTGTAAAACATATAATTAAAGGTCCCCTATTATACTGTTTTTCATCA
The DNA here is from genome assembly GCF_000735185.1 of Notothenia coriiceps. Lineage (NCBI taxonomy): Eukaryota > Metazoa > Chordata > Actinopteri > Perciformes > Nototheniidae > Notothenia > Notothenia coriiceps. The sequence continues at coordinate 36,076 of NW_011348321.1, forward strand.
ATATATTATAGGTCTCAGATATATACAAAACATGTCTCTGAAGTGTTTGGCTTGAAATACCAAACAGATCATTGAAGTATCCCATAATCCCCTCTGTTTCAGCCCTGTTTCAGAAGTGCTGATTCTCTGTCTGTTACTTTAGATCAGTGGTTCTCAAACTTTTTCTGTCAGGCCCCCCCTTTGGAGAAAAAAAAAAGTCGGGCCCCCCCAACACAAGTCAGGCTCAGTGGCGGCGCCTGAGATTTATTTTGGGGGTGCTGTGGGGTAGCTTGACGTTTCATAGAGGGTGCCCAAACATTTAGGGTTTCCCATTAATGTACCGGTCGCTACAGTGGAATTTTCTACTGCAACAATCCCCACGCATATACACAGTGTACCTGCGACTGTTACAATGAAGGCTCGATAATCAGCTAACGGCATATACCGTAGGTGTAAGCAGGGTTAAAGTGCTATTTTCATAGGTGGCGTGTGGACCTTACACAGGGGGGTCCGGGGGCAAGCTCCCCCGGGAAGATTTTTGAATATTGAAGTTAAAAGCATCAATCTGGTGCACTTTGAGAAGCAAAATGAAGAGATCTATGGATACATCTCTCAACACCCATTTGAAACAGAACTGTAAAACAGATTTACTTTTTCTTTATGGATAATTTACAAATCACTCTTTTAAAATTGTGCACTATTATTTTCATACCTATTTTTTTAATTTATTCTCTTATTTTTTTTATAAACTAAAAATGATCATATAAACGTGCTGCCTCGGAAATTATTGTTTACATTAATGGGCTGACCAAAAGTTTGAGACCACCCACTTGAGATAAACACTGAGAGTCCTTCTAGCTCACCGAGTCTCTCAGTCTGACAGGAAGAGCGAACTCTCCCTCCACCTTGGTTGTTGAAAAAACTCCTTTATCATCCTGGTAAGCCTATTATGCTATGAACAGCCAGAAGCTATACAATAAACGATCTCCGGTACCGGTGCGCTCTCCTCCTCCTATCTCGCTCCGCCGCACGCACAAAAAATGGCTCGTTCCACCACACAACAGAGCCGAGCTTTAAATGAAACACAGAGACCCAGACGTAATAGCTACTGTAACATACAGTACATACAAAGAAAAAAACATAAAAAAAAAATATACAATCAATATTTCTTTTTTCAAAATATATTATAAAAAAAAAAAAAAAAAATACATATATACAATATATTTCATCCTTGTCTTCGCGCGCCCCATATCCATACATACACACCCCCACATATAGAGACACAGGCTTTTAAGACTGCAGTGTTGGCTGTAAACGCATACAAAACAGAGTTACAGTTAATGTATTACTTTTTGCTGTTAAAACAAAGAATGTAACGATTCATTCTCAGTAACGCAGTTATACACACATCTTTAACCCGGAATTAAATGGTGTTTTGTGTTTTTTAGAATTCACC
>NW_011348321.1:37555-37993 GCF_000735185.1 Notothenia coriiceps
TCCTTACAAAGTTTACAAAATATACAAGGACAGAAGTACAAAAGGACAGATACAAATACGCAACAGTTGGGAGCAGGAGAAGCTGAGTCAGAGAGAGGGCCGAGGAACTGCACGGCTGCAGTTAAATATCCTCCCGTCTCCCCAGGTGGACCAATCAGCCTGTTGAAGGTAGCTAATCAGCTAACGGGCACCACCTGCTTGCTCACACACACAAGCCTCATCCCAATACCCCTCCTCGACTCCTCTCTTCCCCTCCTCCGGGACTTGACCCGGAAATCGATCAAGACACGCCATTTTGAAGGACGTCCCACTCCCAATAGCTGAAATGCACACAGAGGAGTCGAGGAGCGGTGAGGGAGGAGGGGTGCGGGAGGAGACGAAAGGGAGGATACGCGAGCAGACTACGCGGAAGTGTTTTCACTACTCGCGTATAAAAGC
>NW_011348321.1:38233-70544 GCF_000735185.1 Notothenia coriiceps
ACACACACACCTACACACTGTACCACACACACCTACAGCTCCTAAAGCATAATCAGGCTACAGCCGTTGTGTATTTTATTATGTGAAGCACTAAATGGTCTTGGAAAAATATCCACTCTTTGTTTGTAGATATCTACTTAACTACAGCATACAAATACAGAGAGTAATGTGGGCCTGTTATACTGAGTGATATATATTTTACACACTGCTCTGCACGGACCTCACAGCTGTTCTCACTGTAAACATCGCGTCGCCGTTCAAGCGGTTACTAAAATAATATCCAGGGGATGCATGCAGAGCTGTCATTGGCTGAGATAAGTCCGGCCATGCGTAACGCTTCCACCGTTCCCGGAAATGCATCCGTGGAGGAGCCGTGGAGGACCCATCAGTGTCTCCTCGGTTAGAGCTCCTCCAGAGAGCCTCCTCGATGCTCGATGCTCGGTCCTCGATGTGCATTTAGAGAAATTAGATGTCCTTCAACACAACGCGCTGAAATCCATTTCCGGGTCACAACCGGAGGACCGAGGAGTCGAGGAGGGGAAATTAGAGTATTGAGAAACCTCTTATGTCACGTGATCCTAAAATTTCTCCCTGCAGAAAAAAAACATGGCCGACATTCGTTTTATTCTCGGTGGAAAATGGCTATTTTTTCACCTGAGTCAGGTGGGGACGTATCCTCCTGATGTTGTAAAGCGTGTATCTGCAGCAGCGGGTTGTAGCAGCGATGTTTGCAGTGAAGGACAGTTTGTTATCTAGGGTCACACCCNGACAGTCCGACGTCAGGCTGCTTAGTGAAAAAGCAAGTTAAGCTAACTGTACTCGGCAAGCTTATCAAAATGTCTTACACGTGTAAGGTTTGTAAGTTCAGTAGCTACAGGGTCCATTCCTGCATGCATTTGGTTGATTGTATTCAAAGTGTGTTCAAATATTGTGTATTATCTAAGAATAGTGATAATGTATTTGCCAAACAGTGCCTTTTGTTGTGTCTCGTCAAATGTGTTAGTATGTTTATGTATTATGTCTGTCATTTCATGTTTAGTAAGGTTTTCATGTTTATTCACGTAATGACAGGTCTGTCTATTTATGTCATTCATCTCTAGTTAAGTCCCCGTGTTTTATGTTGTNGGGTCTCTGAGCGGGGAAAGGACAGAATTAATCGGGTGTCGTCAGCGTAGCAGTGGTATGAAAAAACCATGCGGGCTAATGACAGATCCGAGCGAGTTTGTGTACAAGGAGAAGAGGAGGGGACCAAGAACAGAGCCCTGAGGGACTTCTGTAGTTAATTGACAAGGGTCGGACTCGGACCCTCTCCAAGTTACCCTGTAGGTACGGTCTTTGAGGTATGAGGTGAGGAGGGAAAGTGCAAAGGGTAACGTGTCACATGTTACAATCAGAATCGAGTAATACAAGTTGTTAGTAGCCTTAATGGCCTACACAGTTGTTATGCTATACACATTGCCCTTCACTGGATGTATAATGAGCTGCAATAAACTACATTTTAGCATTTAAAATACCTAGCCATTCTTTTGCAGTTATTTTGGTAAAGTAACTCAAAAGTAATATAAAAGTAGTGTAACTCGTTACATTTCAGAGACAGTAATATTGTAATGTAACCTATTACTTAAAAAAGACAGTATTAAGTCATATGTATTACATTTTGGAAGTAACTTGCCCAACACTGTTTAGATGAAAACAAGGCGCTAATATTCGGTTAAAAAGAACACAATGGTGCTCTAGGAGGAGATTCAGGTGATAAGGTGGGGGTGTTACCTTGGTTGGTTATTGGCTAATGGTTACACGAGCCAAAAAATCGTTATGACATCATAAAGTGGCCAAAATCTGATCAGCTCATTTTCAGACAGGTTTTCATATACAGTAAATGGATCAGGACAAAAAGTGAGTGAATATTTTTCCCTGAACTTTCAGAATGTCTTTACTCAGAGGGGGCACATGTTTATGGATAAAAGACATGAAAAAGTGGATTTTGCATAATAGTGAAAATTGAAGTCACTGCCATGTGTGTATGATACATTGTCGTGCTTTCTCCTCTGCCACTTCGCCTATAAAGCCTTGATAGATAATATTCCTGATGCACAGGTTGAACAACACCACTAATGGCTGAGACGGGCGAAGAGAAACTAAATGTGGGCATGTAGGCTCCTTGATCAGGCAGAGAAGAGGCTGATGGATGAGTAAGAGGAGGGTTTGGGATGATTTCGTGCAGCATGTCATCCCTCTTAAGAGCCATCATATAAGAGCAAAGTAGAGGCAACTTTTGAATGAAGGAGCTTTAATTCTGCACAGAGATAATTAACTTTTGTTGGATGTCTAACTAAAAGTGTTTGTCTACTGAATGTCAGAGAGAACAACAAAGCAGTAAACAATAAACAGAGAGGCTTGGGATAATCAGCCCTTTATGTTTTTTCATATTCAATACACACATCAAACCTCTGTGCGCATGTAACTGACAGTAGTATTGATGTTAGTGGAGAGGGAATCAGAGTGCAAATTGCTTCTGTGTACATCAAATAGTCTCCCAAAACAGAAATACGTCCTCCTCTCTTTTTTCTGTAGTCTCTCTCTATCTTCCTGTCTCACTCTGGGCGCAAATTAAAGCTTTATCTGAAAGTGATTAGCAGTTTCACAAATTCAGAATGATTTTAAGACACTGGAATGGGTTATTGATTATACAAGACTGTGCGCGTAAAACTAACAAGCAAAAACATGCATCAGGCTAAAAAAGTGCACATTGTGCGGCCTCACGTGGTCATCACTGAGCAGCAGGAATATATCACACTCTTCCTCTGCGCATGGGGTTTCACATTACCCGTCTCCCACAGGCACACAAGCTTCTGCCGGAGCATTAGGGCCGTGACAGAAGCTGTGAAGCATTGGCCTGGAACCACGGCTCTGAAGCACGCTGAAAGGCTGAACTGCCTCAGATGAATAGATGGTAATTAATACACATAGCACCCAGGAGACCGCAGTACAATCTCGGGGCAAATTACCCTATCAATAAAAAGACCCACAGACACAATGAGAGACAGAGAGGAAGGGAGGGAGAGGGGGATACAATTGTACAAATTAGGGCCGAGCAACTCAGGTGTTTGACTGTGAAAGTGAGGTGGTTAAATTTGTAATAAAGAGACACTCAGTCATGCAGCCCCAGAAAAACAAACATAATAGTAGTGTTAACCCAGGTTTAAAAGGTGAACATTGGGGGGACAAGTTATGAAGGAGAAGACAAAAGCAGATGGAGGAAAGGAAAATATGTGGCGGGCTAAAAATATAATACCTTGGCATCAGTCTCCCTGCAGCAGGGAGATGAAAAGTTGAGCTTAATGCTCACAATCAAACACTATCAATAGGATTTCCCTTGCGCTTTAAGAAATCCAATATCTCTTGCCAATTACTCTTTTCTCCTCTTTGCTTCTCATCTTCCCTCGATCTCCTATGCGCTCTCCCCATAATGACGAAACAAGGCTTCAAGATATTTGGAGAAAAAGATCAATGGGGGGAAATGCATTGCCTGCACATGATGAAAATCTTTCGCGTAATAAGATCATCCTATCCCCTCTGCAAGAGTCATCCACCAAGCAATGTCCCAGCCTTCCTCTGGGTCAGTGTCTCACTCCTTTCTCTCAGAGAGATCTCCTCCGACGTTACACCTCTGCTTCCCCCTGCAGCGATGGGGAAATGAGGGACAGTTTATCACATTGTTTGGACATCTGAACATTTATCTGCCTGAGGGCACGGTCGGGATTACAGCAGAGCGCTCCCCCAGTGAACCCAGCAGGACCCGCACTCAAGAGCCGGTCAGTTACATGTTGTGGTCTCTGAAAGATCAAAGGCTGAACGAAGCCGCCTGAAGGGATGCAGAGAAACACACGAGTCCCACAGTGACTCCAAGAGAACATGAAAGCTTTGGTATTAGATTTAAAGTGAAAGGCGAGGAGCACCGAGACATAAGACTGAATCCTTGTGGATCCTGTGTCATTCCTCTTCAAATACAGGTTTTACATTGTCAGCACATCTGAGAGGGAGGATGTTTAACACAGGCAGATATCTGAGCTGGAAGGCGTGCAGGTCGTGCTGTGAGGATGTCTGGTAGACGAGGGGGGCGCAAGATCAGTCCCACTGACTTACTGTCATGGTGGCAGCTGCTTGTTTAGGCCATACAATGTTGCAGGAAGACTTGAACCAGATGAATTGATTTTACTAAATGCATTTGAATCCGGAAGGATTTCATTATTGGCAGACTTCTTTAAGATGTATCTTTCTTTTAATTGAGAATGAAATATGAGATCCATTTATGCTTGATTATTTTTACATTTTTTGTCTCCTGTGTGTTTTTTGTCTCTAACTATGTATTGTTTTGTTTATGCTGCTGCCTGTTGTGAAAAGAGAGTGTCTTTATCCTAATGGACTCTCTTGGCTAGTTGAATAAAATAAATATAAATGTATGAAATGGTATTTTATATTGTATCACGTTGCATCTAAGGACAAAGAGAGGCAATTAAAAAGCCAGAATAAAAAGGAGAAATAAAAAATATACAAGGGATATTCTACACATAAATTATAAAGTCTTTGGAAAGTGTCCTGCTGGGTCAGCAACATCTTCGGTGTGTGTAGGGTATCACAGCACTCACACACAATAATTTATCGTTACTAAACCTAACCAATGTACTATGCTGCAACACTGTAATGTAAATAAACTGTATTCCATATCCCTCGTTTGAACATACAACCTATGCTTGTGCTCCGTCTGAATCATCTGAATTACAAGTGCTGACGCTGCACCAAAGAGGGTTGTTAAATAGAGCACAGCACTCCAGTACGAGCTGAGTGGAACAGATTGGTTGTTTCATTAAAGATTTCTGGAAAGATCCAGCTAGGATAAATCATTTTCTACTTCTGTTGTGCAGCTCTGCAGTGTTCGTTTAACCACCTTGCTAATCCTCTTCTAGTTCCTTTTTACCTTATCAACACTGTTTATGCGACAATAAAATGTGAAACATCCAGAGCTGTTTTCAAGTCAAATCTTTGTCAAGCGTCTTATTTATATTACATTACATTACATTACATTAGTCTTATTTAAAATTATTGAGGACAAGTCTTGCAAGTCAAGATATAAGTCGCTGAATACTCACCATTAACATGACACAGCTTTTAATAATGTCCTTCAAAGCTGCATTAAAGGGGACCTATCACCACTTTTTGATGTCTTTTATACATAAATATGTGTCCCCGGTGTGTCAGGGAACTCACACAGCATCAGAAAATGAAACCTTCTCTCCTTTCCTCCGTACCCAAATCTCTAAAAACCGTGGTACAACGGAGCTGATCCAGATTTGCGTCCGATATGACGTCATATTATATAAACATAACTAACACATTTGACGAGACACATCATATCGGCAATGCAGACCCACAGCACTATCACAAACGTTGCTATCAGAAACAATGCCCGACTGTTTTGGACGTAATATGGTTGGTGTTTACATTAGCATCCCTAACACTCAGAGTTAACCTGTACTGGAGAGAGCATGTGTGTGAAGAAGCAGGAAATAAAAAGGAACTCACCTTGTGGTATAACCGGCAAGAGAGAAAGCCTTTGAGCTCCATACTGTTTCAGAAATGATCCTTGATAATCCATGATATGGTGTTTCATCACGGCAGTATCTGTCGGTAGAATCTCCCGCATGAGCAGGCATAAGCTCCGCCCCTCTTTTTTATCAATTCCCAAAATCAGCACTTTTGAAAAAGGAAGTGAAATAGAGGGATATGAGGCATGGCTAGAATGGGTGATCTGTTTGGTATTTTGAGCAAAACACTTCATAGACATGTTTTTTAAATATTTGTTTATATATCTGAGAGCTATTGCCTACAAATAACATGATAGGTAACCTTTAATTCTAACTTTTGAAAAACTACATATGAAATGTTTTATTAAGCTGCTGTTTTCAAGGTCAGGATGGAACTTGCGTCAATTGAAAGCTAACATGAATTGGAAGTGTTTAAGAAATATGAATAAAATCAGCTACAATTTTATGCTATACATCCAGCCGCATGACAAAAGAGAAAAGCTCTATCCACTGATGAAAACCTTGAGATAAGAGCTAAATCTTTCATGGTGTTGAACTCAGCTGTGCGCATGAAAAGCAGCAGAAATAAATTGGCAATAGTAAGCTTAAGAGAAAAGGTCATATCCTCCATACTTCCTCCCTTCTGACTGTCCAGTTCTATTTTTTATTTTGTTGCATTTGGTTTGAAGCATCCTGAAACCTTAAGGCTGACTCAGAGTCATTGCTCTGGACACATCATCAACTATCAGGGTTTTACAAAGACAGTTTCTTTGAAATAACTGCAAAGCATAATAATAATAATAATAATTATAATATGTATTCCCATAAGTCTTTCAAGCCTGTGAAAATGAAAAGGACTACAAAGTTAATGTTGTTTCATGCCCATACTCCTCAGTGTACGAGGGCATGGAGCAGCTCCCACTGGATGCAGGGCGGTCAGTGTGCCCTCTGAGCAAAGTCCTCTGTATAAAAGAACAAAAAAGGGACACAAAGCTTCACCCAGTTCTCTCTAGTAATTGAATTTGGAACGTAGATGTCCACCAGCCATGTTTGCTCACCTTATTGGGCACGATTTGTCCACATGGGGTTTGTGTTGCCCTTGAAACTTTGTTTAAAACTTTGACCCAAACTTGGCAGAGTTTCACTCTTTTCTTTTTAACTGGAAACGTGCTGAGAATAAAATAGAAGGATTACTTACTTTAAGAAGGAAATCTGTCAATCTGACGGCTCGATTGAATTTGATTCATCCGAATAAAATACATTTTTCAATTACAACTGTTCCCTCTGATGATACAATCTAGTGATGAAGCTGTATCAATGGGACTTCAGTTTCAGCACTGACAAATCAGTGGGGTGAGAGTGTGCATTTGCTCATTAAGTCTGCAGACAAGCTCATTATAAGAAGAATAACACTAAGTGAACACATAAGGCCATTATATTATTCATAGTGTTTCATGTACAGGAATACAAGGACACATCATAGAGCCTACACATGCAGTACATTCATTTTGTGTCTCAATCCAACACAACAAGCAGGTACAAATCAGCCAATGGATAGTGTCGTCAATTCTCCTGCCTTTTTTGGTTTTGTGGGAGGCGGGGCTTAGCCTCCACCTACCAGGCCACACCTGATCCCACTTAAGGTCTGTAATCAGCCCCGCTCAGTCTCTCCCGTGTCTGTAGCAGCAAACTGATCTCCATGTGGTCTCTTCTCGAGTTGAATATGATGCATAAGTTATGATTTATGTTTATTTGGTGATTATGTTTATTGATAGCTTGTCTGGCTAAAGCAATATTTTATTTTTTTGTTACAGAGTATTGTAGCTCTTCCTGATTTATTGTGTTTATATCCTAGCCTCATCATCATCATAACCATCATCACCACCACCATCATCTACATCAACTCTCAACTGCATGTGAAGAGAATAAATGGTTAAACTGCTATCACCGTGGGTCCTCCTCATACTTTGACTGGTATGCCAATGCAGAGGCACTTCAGGCAACTCTCCCTAAAATTATAAGTCTAGTTTTTACATGTAAACATGGACACTAAAGAAGAGAACCTGCCCAAACGAGTCAAGTTCCGACTGTCCGTGGCGACAGACATGCTCTTCGGGCGTCCTCTTGCAAGCTGCGGGTTTGGCAAACTAGTCTTTAGTGAAGCGTCCAACAATGATCTTCGCCATAGGGTTAAAAAAGAGGTATCCCGCCGCCCCATGAGGAACAAATTTGGGGTCACAGCAGGAGGAAAGCTAGTTAACGTTAGCTGGACCCACCTGTCCGTTGCTGCACCCACCCTCTGGAACTCACTACAAGAGATTCTTCCTCCCTCAAAACATCACTCAAAACCATAGACTGTATCAAAACCCACCTGTTCAACACTGCATTCAACCACTGACCACCCCCCCCCCTATGTTTTGTTATCCCTTTTTTGTATTTTTTTTTAATTCTCTGTCAAAGCGTCTTTGTGTTTCTTAAAAAGCGCTATACAAGTCTCATTTATTATTATTATTATTATTATTATTATTATTAGCTGTTAGCTCCCTGCAGGACCCAGGTTCCATTGAGTTACATTGTGATGCGTTCATGCGCTAGTTAAAAAAGTTTGCCCAATGCTCTTTAGGTAAAAAAGAGAATTGGACAAAAAAGGAAATTGTAACGTTGTCATGATGTGTTACATGTAGTCATGTCAAATGCAATTTCTGGAATGAATTAAAAGAATATATGAAAAATATAAAATAGATACTAAAGGGTGAATTATTATTATTATTATTTCAAAAAATAGCCCTAACCATTTAATAACCTAATTTATACACACTACGAGATGGAATACTTTATTGTGTAGTCTACCTATAAGATGCATATATTTTTAGCAAAGTGTATTTTGTAATGTTGGTTGGCATTGTGTATGGTAATTAATACAAATGTATCCATTAATTAAGCCCGGTTGCCCCCGCCGGCGACGCAACATCTTGCAAGAAACAGCGTCTCAGGGCTTCTTAACATTTAACAACCTATTAATGTGTCATACCCACTTAACGGGAAGAAACTCGGCTAACAGACGATATTAACAATTTGTACCTAAACGAAACACAAGTCTAACACCAAGCGTCTAAATCAGCACTTAGCGAAAATGGGCTAATGAGCTAACGACTACTTAAGCACATAACTGGCAAAAGCGATCTTTTCTACTTCATGCTATCTGCAAAAACGACATATCATATGAAAGCTGAGATTCCAAAGATGCCATATGTATAAGACCAAAACTCAATGAACTAGCAGCCAGGAAAGGGCAAGAAAACAACTTCCGCTTTCAAATCCATAACTATAAATACGTCTTTCCTTTGCTGTTTTGTGATCAAAAGTTGTGTTCAAGGGCATAAAAACGCTGCTGAAGGTTAATCCAATGTCTTTGTGTCACTTTGAAATGATTACTGATAATCCATCATTACATTTAGTGTAATAAACGTGGTATAATGTTTAGCCGCCAGGGCGTCTGCTTTACGGCATGCTGTGTCGGAGTCATTCTAACTGACCAATGGTAATGTTTACATGGATTTATGAACTGCCCCTCGATTCTATTGGCTCTAGATGTTACAAAGAGGTGTCAATCACCCAATTTGACCAATGGGTTCCAGAGATGCAGCTCTGCGTAATAAATGCGTAATGCATAGGTCTGACTGGCAGCTCGCGTACAATTACGCATGTGGCCAAAAAGGGGATAGAGGATGTCAGGCTGAACTTTCCAAACAGGTCAAAAACAGTTGTATTTGGATGGAATGAATACCTATAGTGATATTTCAATGAAATAAAATGAGTTTTACAGTGTGGTACCTGAGAAAGGTCAAATGGTACTGATGGTAACCAAATGTACCCAAAGGTGAGTACGCCTGGCCCTACCTGTGCCAAAATATTAGCACTAATTTAGCATCTATCTTGACACAGGGTACTTATGATATTGTGGTTTGGACCCCTAAAGGTTTTGGACCCCTATCCCATCATTCAAGGGTGGTTTTCACTATAAATAATGTGGTTTCTTTAGGCGGAGGTTAGAATTTACATTTTTTTACTATGCTCCATCTGAATGTACTCTGCAACATCTAAATTGATTCTGACACTTCTACAGCCAACTCACAGGTGTATCATTGCTTTGATAAAAAACATTATTCAAATGCCCCTTTTAGAATTGAAGATTCATTCATTCTGGGCATGACCTTTTCGAGCCTGAGGCCTGAAGTGCTTAACAGGTTAAGAGTACGGCACACCAGTGCTTTAAATAAACTGCTAATTTGCTCACATAAACTTGTCTGAACCAAATATCATTGAAATCTCACACATGTGTGTCCAAAGGGTTCGGACACCCATTTTGGGTTCGGACACCCATTTTGATAAAATGAACCACTTCCGAAAGTTCTGAGACATTAGCTCTGGGTACCATTTGAGACCCTGACCTTCTCTTGGTGAGTCCACCCATGGCAAAAGGTTGGAGAGCTTATGTCCCCTTCAAAGGGATTACTGACGATGGGTATAGCAATGTGTGACTAGCTGGAATTGGGCAAAGTCCCAGCAAAAGCATGAGTCATCAACATCACCACAAGTCTGTTTACCAACACTTCCTCTCTCCTACTGAAAGGTGGCCTGCAACCACCTCACCCCGATATAAACCAATCATCTTTACATCTGTTTACATGGCTGGTTGTCACACACACACACACACACACACACACACACACACACACACACACACACACACACACACACACACACACACACACACACACACGGTTGAAATAAAGATGCACTCAGGCAATATTAGGATTATAATTTGATTGACAAAATTGTAATATGTGTTTTAAGTGTTTGATGTAGAGGACGCGGCTGACGGTCAGTTAGTACAAAGGCAGTCAGGCCTTCTGCTAATCTGCATGACGGCCAGTCAGCCTGACAGACTACAGACTTCCTTTATGGAGCGAAGCAGGCTGAAGCTCCATTTTAAAAGTACAGTGGCGCTCTCTGCTGGTAAGATATAAAAGAGTGTCCATATATTATGTCCACATTTTCAGACAAGAAAGTGGGAATACATTTTTAAATAAAAGCTTTATCTTTCACAATTATTGGGTTTTTCTTGTTTCACTTTGGGACTTTTTTATATTATATTTATATTGCCTTTGTATGAATGTCCTGTCAGTCTCTGTGTATTAAATTGCTGTTTTGGTTTTAAACTCGTTTCTCTCAAGAATGAGACCCTGTGTCTCAGTGAGATTACTTGTCTATATAAAGGTCCCAACTAATTTATAGAGACATTGCCCAGTTGCTCCTGTCTGTTGAATCAGTACCAAATAGGCTTACAGTTTTGTAAGATTGTTCCCAAATGTCTCGTTTTTTTCTAAGACTTGGGCTAGGTGTGGCCCTATTCTTACCCTCTGAGATTTCTCTTTGGGCAGCTGACTCGCACATGTTTATGTCAACCCTCCCTCGATCAACGCCTCTGACTGACACTCAATTCTTTTTTTGTTTTTTCATTCCCAGACACCTGTGCTCAGCTGTCAGACCGTTCAGAGTGTGACTCTGCTGCCATTTCTGCAGAGGAACAACAAGCTCTGTGACAAAGGCTCCCTGAAGCTGCCCGGAGGGACCCCAAATGTCGAGGCAGGTAGGTCCTTATTTCATTCAGGTTCAAAGGTTGGGCTTCATCACGAGAGAGACTAGCCAGGGGGGAAATGGTAACATCAACCCTTTTCTCTTTGTGTATTTCTATGCACTGTGTATCCATCTGTCTCTCCAGTGGCTTCGCTTCATCTATTTATAGGGCTGCTAGGACATTAGCTCAATGTCCATGTAGAAATGTCATGTAAGACATAAGAGCTTCACAGCATTCATTTATAAATGTGAAGGTCAAGAAACGGCTTACATTTTTTCATAAACTAAGGAAGTTGACCTTTTAGCTTTGTCATTTTGTGCAGCCAATGTGAAATGCTAATGAGACTGTGGATATAACTTTTACAAAGTGAAGAATAACAGCTGTAACAACATTTTGCCCCATTGAATCACACTGTTGTGGGATGGTAACAATGTACCAACAATCCATATATTGAAGTGGCAGCCAAGTTCAAACGAAAAGCTTTGTGTAATTAATATGTACATTTGTATATCTGCTGAATAATTAGAAAACAAATCACTTTTGAGCCACCGTCATCTTCTGCCCTCTCGTTCCCTCAGGCGAGGGATGGAAGAAAGCTATGAGACATTTGAAGAGGAGTTAGGGCCATCAACAGCAGATCCTCCTCCACAGAAGCCTGTTCGACAGATCCGCAGACCAGGTGGCCACACACACACACACACACACACACACACACACACACACACACACACACACACCGCACACGCACGCACGCACAAACACACACACACACACACACACACACACACACACACACACACACACACACACACACACACACACACACACACACACACACACACCATATCTGTAATGCCTGCACATAAAAGCCTTCATCCATTGTGCATATATTGTTCGACTCTATAAATACTTAGGAGCAGCAGAACAGGGAGCCTCTGAAATATGACTCCTGGTCACAGGCTACACAGTGATAATGCAGCCATGCTAAATGGATGGTTGGTGTAATCAGATTCAATCCCTCCAAACACACACACAAAGTCCTCCTTGTGAGGAAGAGCTCTTACATGTCTGAAAGGATGGGAGAATGTATTTTTATTTGGAGCACTTTGGTCCAGGCGGAAATAATTATTTAGTCTTTTGAGGTCCCCAGGGGAAGAATCCTAATGATTTTATGTAGGGCCAATTTAATTTGCCCCATGCTTTAATTTTCCAATACGTAGGTTGATGATACAATATCTGCAAAACTTCTCTATATTTCATCAGCTTCCCTTTCTTTGTTTTTAGTGCTAATTTGATAAATAATTAAACCTTTAACCAAGACGTTGGTCAAACAAAGTAAAACACTCTTTATAGTGACAATAATAATTTAGACTCCTATCAAATAAATACTTAAAACTGCACTCCTTAAAAGTATTATATATGTCGATGAACCAATAAATATGCATTCACATGGCAAGCGAAATATCAGCATCAATAAATAAGTTATAACTATAAAAATAAATACAAAAATGCCAAACGAAAAACAAAAGGCAAACACATTATCATTGTACACATACAGTGTGCCAAGTAACAGTGATCAGCAAACCTGCATAGTTTAAATTAACACGGTCCCTATAAATAGATAATACAGACCGTGTTAATTTAAACTATGCAGGTTTGCTGATCACTGTTACTTGGCACACTGTATGTGTACAATGATAATGTGTTTGCNGTACTGTATAATATTATTTTCGAATCAATAATTTTTAAAACATTTTTTTTTTTTTTTTATGTTTTTTTTTTTTTATAACCATTTTTCCTCCTGGTCTCTCGCGCCCCCCCTGTCATGCCTCTGCGCCCCCCTGGGGGGGCGCGCCCCCCACTTTGAGAACCACTGCGTTAAAGGCAGAGAGTGAAATTCAGTGAATAGACGTAGTTTACAGAGATGCTGTATGAGAAACCAAAGTGATTTTGGAAACTTGCACAATATAAATCTATTCTAGTAGACCTCAACAATGGAATTATGATCAGTGGAAATGGCCATGAAATGGGACCTTTAAGTCTTTTGCTGGTTAAAAACCCTCTCTGGGCGGGGCTACCATCATGCTATAGTAAAGATACTGATCTAATCACACTAGTGATACTAGTCAAGACTCTAAGCCTTGGCTAAATTAGATACTTTTTCTTACATTTTTCAAGAGGAAACACAGCTCCTTATGTACAAGTGTGTATTATTAACTTACTATGGGGCTTGCGTTCTCATTCTGAATGTTGATCTGCCTGAGCAGCCTGCACTCATAGTCCTGGTCCATGATGCCTGAGAAGAGGATAAGAATGATCAGCAATACATTCATACATACAAGTCATACAACAGTTTCCTGAATGCACATGTCAGATGAAAGGTCAGTTACTGTCGCTCGTAACTTCCTTACTACTTCTCAGTTCTTCTGGCACTGACAGATAAGCCTCTTTAACTCACAAATGACTGTTGAGCAATTTGAGATATTTCGTTTTTGACTCGTTTATAGTCTATGGCATTTTAGAAAATCGTGAAACACTCTTATTGCAATTTTCAATTGAACATGGTGATGATAAGTAGATACATTGCAAATCTGTAGTGTAACTTTATATGTTTTTACATGACACAATGAAAGTTTCATATACATTTACTAATCGACCAGGGAAGGTTTTTCTGAGGAACCATGTCCTTCAATAATGTGGCTAAATGTTTCACACAAATCAAAGAAGTCCCTGCTTTGTTGTCAAGTATTACATTGGGTTATATGTAAAAACAACAACAATTATTCAGTTGACATTACATTTTACTTGATTATACTGTAAAAACACATGTAACAGCCTAGAGTGAGTATTCCTTGAGATAATGATATGGCATGGAACATACATCGACACGATTAATAAAATCTATTCTAGAATATTCTTAAACTAGCTAAAGACATATTATAGTAACAGTGCATGTGAACAGCTGCGGGTGGGTTCAGTCCTCTGCTCATAACACTTACATTATCTTTGTGAACACTAACGTTAGCAACATATACCATTAGTTAGCTGTAAAACCTTCAACACTGAAGTATTTGATTCCTGGTTTCGAGTCGCAAAAAACACAGTCACGGCAGTTAACGCTGATCTGTAATCATGACCCTAATATTATTTAAACAATGTAAATGAAACGATCAAACATACAGACTTATGCTAATGCTAGCCCAGCTGGCTGAAGTAACGTTAAAACGCTAAGCTAGCTGTCCGGCTAATGCATTAGCAACATTGTTCGTTCACAGTCCACTTTTGTAACCTACCGAGCCCCGATGAACGCTTCCCGTTACCCGCGGTTGAGTTGTTTTTCTTAGCAGTGTTAAATCCAGTTGAAATGTGTAGTTTTTATGTGTTTAACTCTTTAAAACAGAGCCTGCAAAATACAATTGTTTTCTTTTGCCGAGCGTTCAATTTGGCCTCGCTAAGCATCACGGGAAAAAATGTGACGTAGCTATTTTTTGAATCACACATTTGCGTTGCTAAGGAAACGTGTCACATTACCACATCTTCAGCAGAAGAGAAACAATAAAAAACAGAAGACGCATTTATAATAAAGCTCCTTATCAGTCATTTCTTCATGGCTCTAAACATATATTTGCATAATCCATTGTCTTTTTATCCATTGCTTTTTAAGTTCAAGCAATAGGCCTACATGTTAACTATTTATTGATTTAACAATATGCAGGTCTTGTCAAACCAGCAGTGATACATTCATGATAAAGCCTGTGCTTTTCATTACATTTGAAACAGTGTTGGTACTGTATATGTGTGTCTTCTTGAAGGAGACTTGTCATTTTCACTTTATGGACACCTGCTGAATACTATTGTTAGATTGACCATGATTAAATACACTTTTATTACATTTTGGTGTTGACAAATTGTTTCTAGTTAACAGTGACACACTGTATTGATTCATAGTATATTTCAAATGGATTTATTAGTTTAAAAAAAAAAGAGAGGTGCAAGTGAAACAAAAAGAATTGAAAAGGAAGTACAAATAGACATAACACATTCAATGTACAAAGGTTTAAAATAAAGACACATTCAATGACATTATCCTCTTTAAGGGTAGACTTCTGACAATTTTTTATACAAGTTGTAAGATAGTTACATTTGGACGAGAGACAAACGTCACCTCATCATTAGCTGAAACTTTGATGTAGCTCCAATGACAAAGTTGTTGTGATGTTGAAAAATCACGCAGTCTGGCCCAACAGCATATCTAAAGGAATCTGATTCAAAGTTTCAAAGAATAAGTACAGTAGGTTCAAGTAACTTTTTGAAATTCTTATTATAAAACAACCCTCAACACCCAGTAAAGTAATATGTGCAAAAGTATAGTTTTTTTAACTAATTACTGGTAGTCTAAAAAGGCTAGAAGACAAATACAATTAGGGATAGCTAAACCATTTATCTGATAAAAAATAGTCAAATGGTTGGCTCAACTCAGCAGATCAAAGGCCCTTGCAGCTGAAATTACTCAGGCAATACTGCAGAAGGTTTTCTCAATTGGGCACTGTATCTTATAATCATAAGCTTCTTCAAACAGCGTATATTAGGTTGATTAACATTATTCTAAAGGTCTGGTTCAATTATTTTAAATCCCAGCGGTGCTCATCGGAACACTCCTGAAAGAAATGTACAGCACATGTAAAATTAGACACTCAAAATCACATTATCTGAAAGTATGTCTAGTAGAAAACACAGTATAAAATATGTTTTTTTTTATAGCTAACAAATAAACCAAGGAAAATTCAAAAAATGATACAAAAATATGCATGTAAAATCCCATAAACCATAGATAAGACAGTGTCAAATTCTCTGCAGCCCCGCTACCTGTAATGATTGATATAAAAGAAATAATCAGCATTATCACTTCATTACTTTAAATGGCCTCAGATATTCTGCTATAACATCTGCACATAAGGACGTTGCTGTAAGTCTAGGCCACTACTTAAAACATTCATTGCAGTGAAGATCTAAAAAGCATCTGAGCTTATGGTAATACCATGTTCTTCAAGCCAGTGAGTAGTACAAGTTGGAATGGAAGGGCAGACTGAAATTTAAAATAAAGTACATATGGACAGGTTGATGGTTTACAGGGAACAGGTATCTCTAGGCGTGAGTTGCAGTCCATTGTTGACCTGGAAGCGAGTTTCATCTGATATACCGTACTGCTCCAAGGGATCCTGTGAGAAAGGAGAATGTGAGTTAAGTCCATAGACTGTATATATATAAAGGTTAAGAGTAAGACAGTAAAAATAATCGTTTAGAGATTTCTTGTAATTGTTAGTGTAAGCCTCCAACAGGATACAGTGTAGTTCAGTTGACTTTATTTAGTGGCTCAGTCTTAACTGCACCAACAAACTACATTTGCGAAGCAAAACTACCATGTTTTTAGGACAAACTTTGCTATAAACTATTTTCAATGTCTCCAGATCATCCTGATTGACACATAACTTGTTTCTAAAAAGTCATATTGCTTTTTAGTTTTTTTCTAAAGTATTACATTTTTCCGATGCCCTGATCCGACTTTCAGTCACGATACAAATATCTTAATGGTTAATCAACGAGCCGTATGTACAGTACGCCTCACTGTTTGAAGGTGACTGGGGTTATTATTTTTGGTGTAAGGAATCATCAGGCTTTAACATTGCTCTTCTAACTTTTTCAGACAAAATGTAACAATAAATACAGAGATGTACATTTTAATTAATTTGACCATAAAAAATAAAAAAAATCAGCAAAAGCTAATTTGTAAAACATTTTCACACACACATTTTTCACATTTTAAATGCAGCCGGGATTTAAATGATTCTCGTTTAACGAGGCAAGTATTGCGCAAATATACTTCATACTTAAATCCTTTCTACTACGACACTGTTGGATATAAGTGCCATCTGTGTGGCATTTAACGCTTCAAGATGCTGCTGAGACGGCTCTTACCTTGCCAGTTAGCCTGTGGATTTCAGTTCGATAGAATATCAGGTTCTTCCTCATGAACTCGTAACTGTAAGAGATGAGATGACAAATGTATTAGGCAAAATCTTCCCCTGTTAGGGAGCATGATCCTATTCCTAGTAAAACACATTCAACCCAAGTGTGTGTTTATGACTAAAGGCGTTCAAATAGCATCACACAGCACATTGCGGTCTGCCAAGCTGAACATTTTTCCATTTTCAGATGTAGAGAAAACTGTAGCTACAATGTTAATTCATGTCACCATAGTGTTGTAGTTATCATCATCATTTGGATTTCATATTTTTTTCCTTAAAACATGATTCTGTCTTTAAAAAAAAAATCTAAATTCAAAACGCTGACAATTGACAAGTCATCAGAGCCTAAGGTGATGCCTTAAACCCCCCAAAAACATATTCATATTTTACTTCAATCAAAAATGTAATATATTCATTTTCTGTCAGGCGCTGCCAGGCCGACCAACATGTGTATTTCATGGTGTTGTGGTCTGTTGTGTCTGTAATAAGAGGAGAAGGAGTCAGACCCACCTGGCCTTCACGATGGAGTCGACCCACTCCCCACACTGTTCTTCTGAGTCACACTCAAAAAGATATTTTCTCTCTGCTTCATCCAGAAATGCTACAAAGAGAAACACATAAAAGGAGTCACGAATAGATAATACAAATACTCAAACTGCAACAAAGTATTAAGTCTTAAGGAATGGACGTTGATACAGTCTATGGTTGATACATGTCTTTATTCCTGATCAGTGACATCTACAAAGCAGTGTTAATACGGAATAAAAAACCGGCCTGCTCATTTCCACCGACTTTTTAATTTTAATTTAGACTTTATTACACCAGGTTTGTGCGACTGAGATCAAATATATCTTAAACAATAGAGACCTGGCCAAATGTTTTGCAGCAAGACAGTTTGGACATTTTACATAAAAACTGATATATTAAGAATCAGGCCAATTCACTTTTGAATATAAAAACGAGTAAGAGATCCACATTTTGTAATTAAATGTAGAGCCGCATTTTACACATTAATTATGACGATGAGCAGTCAGGCACAAATGTACAACACCTGGCCATAATCGATGACAGGTCAAAAACACTAAAAAATGAAAAAAATACTTATTTCTAAAGTAAAATCTTAGTAAAATATTTTTTGAAACAACATGCTTATGTGCTTTGAAGAAAAGTGTTTATCCATTTCTAAAACCTAGGTATTAGACTGGATTTGAAAGTCAACAAAGCGAGAAAGTGAAAGGAAAGGCGAATCATGTGAATGTAGAAGGGGAAACTCACCAATAGAGAAGCTCTGGCTGTCCTCCCTTTCCACCCGACACTGCTCCAGCAGCAAAGCTCCAATTGGCTGACAACAAATAATGGTTTCACATTAGTCACTAGGTAGAGCAGGTAAAACATGTGATGCATGTTGAATGCAGTGTGCTACTGACCTCTTCCTCATCAGTCCGAAAGTAGAAGAGGAAGTTCACGACGAGTTTCACCAGCCTCTTCTTTACAACTGTATTACAAAAAAAGGATTGACAGCTGATGAATGACACGACCAAAACATATCCCTGGTGGTTGCTGATCTTAATGTTTTCAGGCCATTATGCTAACATGAACAGCCTGCTGTGCAGATTAAATAAAACGGAAGTAGGTTTGAAAGGAGCTGAATCGGTGTGTAATAAACCGTGTTACCGTCTCCTTTCTTGGGTCCTCGCATCCCCAGCTCGGCTGCCATCTCTGAGGGCTGTCGGCTCAGAGACACCAGCTCCTTCTCGTTGAAACGCATCACGGCCACTGACGCAGTAAAACACGGGTTAAAGAAGAGGAGACTTTCGCTACGACCGAGCCATGCCCACCGACAGCCCAGCAAGGGAGCGAGATAAAATACCAAATAAGTCGAGGCAGCGTTGTCTGAGGCGTCCGTTAAATGATACTGCCTCGCAATCTTCTGTCCTCGAAATGAGAATGTGTGTGTTTTGTCATTGCTGTGGTCAAGAGTCGGACTTCTCCTCCATGTTTCACACCGGACACTCGGTGGCAGCCAGAAACGCCTCACTGGTAATAGTACGGAAGTCGGTGAGGAACCAACTAGGTAAACAGTGCGTTTACAAGCCATGTAAATTACAACTTGTAGTGACATGCAGATGTGGAAGAACTAAGAATTACTCATAACTTTAATTAAGTTAAGTAGAATTTTCAGATAGTAGGAATACTTTAACGAGTATAGTAAGTGAAAGTCCTGCATTCAAAATAATACTCAAGTACAAATACAGAAGCATCAACAAATATACTTAAAGTAGCCTACCAAAAGTAAAAGTAGGGCCTAGTCATTTGCAGATCGGACAATTTACAGAATCATATTATATAGTTTGATTGTAATTATTTATGTATTAATGTGTCAAAGCTGGTAAATGTGCAGCTAATGTTAATTACTTTATAGTGCAAGGTAGCTTGTGATTTACTCCAGGTGTGACTCAAGTATTTTCTAAATGTTGAGTATATTTAACACCATTAATCAAAATCTGCAAAGTAACTAAAGGTATAAATAAAGCTTAGTAAAAGTAAACTTTTTACCTTTAAATTGAAGTGGGGTAGAAGTACAAAGTAGCAAATAATTGAGTTGCTCAAGTAAAATAGAAGTCCCTAAAAATTGTACTTGAGTACAATACTCAATTAAGTGTACTTAGTTACTTTACACCACTGGTGACATGGTAGTATGGGATGTACTTTTCTCTGGTGAAAGATTTCTTCAGTACATTTACACCAGTATCACCAGTACACTCAATAACAAGTTTGAGGTACTTGTATTTGAGTATTTTCATAGTGTGCTAATCCAATACATTTCAGAGAAAAAGCACATTTAAGTTTTACTTCAACACGTTTTATTTGCCAGCTATAGTTACTTTGCAGATATAAAGATGATTCTGAAATGTGCCACATGTAGGAATACTCCAGAACAGCAGGGGGCAGTAATGCACCTGAAGTTGTTTTCCAACCGGTGAAGAGGGAAACCACCTGAGCATGCGCAATGCTGATTTACAGGGGCATGATCCTTACGTTGTGCTGTCGGTGAGTGTTTTGAACAAAGTAAACTGTTTACACTATCCTTTACATGTGTATTCTTTAGTTTTACATATAAATTATCAATGTATAAATACATATACAGAGATAGCTCCTTTTTAGGTGGGGGGGTCTTCGATCATATGTTGAAATGTGTTGAAATCTCTCAATGAATAGCTGTTAGCTTAGCATTGTCGTGCGAGCGCTACCATATTATAACAAACTGCAGCTAACTACAGTTCGTAGTTTTTGTCATTTGTTTTCTAGCATGATAAAAAAAATTCCCCTCTTTTCTGCTATGTATTTTATCTGGTCAATAACGAATATTTGTCTAAATAAGTGTGTTGTTGCCCATTAGTAAGACCGATCACTTACAAGGGAAGTTAGCATAAAGTAGCGCAGCCAGTCATTGTATTGTTTTTTAACTACATGAAATGTGTACCAAACTAGTTCTAGAAAGTCTTGGTTCCGGAAGTGTTTGTTTACAACATTCCTTTTGAAATTGTGGGGGAACTTACTGCAGTACTCCTCAAACCGTTTACATGCAAAGGAGACCTGAACTAGTATCTAGACTAGAGCAATGCACTTAATACAGTATATATCATAGAGCCAAGTCAGTAGTCTTGTATTGCTTACTCCTAAGTGATAACTCCATACATGGCACTGTTTTACACTACAATCCAGTAACACATGGTACGGTAATAACAGTTAACACTATTCTATATTTATAGTTTCACTGACATTGTTTGCTTTATCTTTCTTCAGATAATCAGCAACATCTTCTCTGAGTGCCTGTCCAGTGTCAGCTGGGCAACGCCTGTGGGTTTCTGAGTGATTGAGCCCATTACCTTGCAAAGATGGATTTCCAGCATCGAGCTGGAGGGAAGACGGGGAGCGGTGGGGTGGCCTCCTCCTCTGAAAGTAACCGGGACAGACGAGAGCGGTTACGCCAGCTGGCCCTGGAGACTATTGACATCAATAAAGACCCCTACTTTATGAAAAATCATTTAGGGTCATACGAGTGCAAACTTTGCTTGACTCTTCATAACAATGAGGTGAGGAGGCAGACAATGATACTTTCCTGTATGGTGCTAGAAGTTACCCTAACTTAATAATGCATTTCCTGTTATCGGAGTATCCTGTTTGACAAATCGCTCTTCTCTACTTTACAGGGCAGCTACTTGGCTCACACACAAGGAAAGAAACATCAGACCAACTTGTAAGTGCAACACGCCATTTGTTTAGCGTTCTTGGTGACCAATTAATTGTACCGCAACAATTCACGCAACAACCCACATCATTTTTCTACAGTTAAAAAATTATATATTTTCTTTGTTTCAGGGCCCGGAGAGCAGCCAAAGAGGCAAAAGAAGCTCCTGCCCAGCCAGCTCCTGCCAAAGTGAAAGTTGAGGTCAAGAAGTTTGTCAAAATTGGTCGACCGGGATACAAAGGTAAGCGAGCTGAGTTGTTATGAGTCAGTGCAGTGATTATTTTGTCTTGTACTGACCAGGGTTTACCTGCAAATGTATTACATTTTATTATCCAATCAATGTCTTTCTTTTCTTTATAGTAACCAAACAGAGGGACTCGGAGACCGGACAGCAGTCCCTACTTTTCCAGGTTAGTGTCTTTTGGATGGAATAAAAAAAACGAGTTAATATTAAGTTATTATTTGTCACCTAATGCGGTTACACATTGGTGAATTAGCCTATGGCCCACAGATATTGCAATATTTATTTATTTCCTCTTTTACCAAGTCTAGTCTGTGGCTACTTACCTGGAAACATTGCTGTATCAGGTCCTTAATGCAAACCAAACACTTCCTACTGCTGCAGCCTCACATCAAAATGACTTGTACTGGAAAAACAAAAGTTGGCTTATAAGAAAGTTACAGGAAATGCATTGGCTTACATCCTACTTCTGATGAAATAGCCGTAAATAGATATTTTCTAGGTTTTTGATTCTCTCTCCCAAGGCTGGCTACATACTGTACTTCTTTTAAACGAACATTTTCTCAATCTGAAAGAACTCTCTGGTACAGTAGGACAGATATTGTGGATGTATTTGGCCTGTTATCGTATACAGTCTGGTTCAAACCTAAAAACAGACGAGCAGACAAATTTGGTCCTGTTGACCAAATTAAGACATCGCCCTGTGTTTAAACACATTTTTTTCACTGGCTGATTATTTACTTTCAAAAACAAGTCTGTAAGTTACCTGTTTTTTACTCCTCTGTTCATCAGATTGACTACCCAGAGATCGCTGAAGGAATCGGACCCAGGCATCGTTTTATGTCTGCTTACGAGCAGCGCATCGAGCCCCCTGATCGCCGTTGGCAGTACCTGCTTCTGGCTGCTGAACCCTACGAGACCATTGCATTTAAGGTGAGCTTTAACTGCACTTTAATTTTCCTCTGTAGTTTTTTTCTTAGACATAACAACACGATCTTTGCTCTTTCAGGTCCCGAGTAGAGAAATTGATAAAGCAGAAAACCGCTTCTGGACCCACTGGAACAGAGAAACTAAACAGGTACTGAAGCTGTTTAACATTTATTACCACTATGTTTTATTTCAGGAATGAGAAAATATGTGTTTAACCTGTCTGTGTTATTTTTCCTCCCAGTTCTTCCTACAGTTCCACTTCAAAATGGAGAAAGCTATTTCCCAGTCCAGCGGACCCCCACCTCCTGTTGGTGTGAAGCGTCCTCCTCCTCTCATGAGTGGACATCGCCAGCCAAACGATAATATGCCCCCTCCCCCGCCAGGAGGGATGCCCCCTCTCCCACCTGGTGCCCCCGGTAACCCCCATATGCCCCATCAGATGCCCATGCCCCCCATGCCAATGAGGCCGCCTCCTCCTGAGAGCCTCATGTCTAATAATTGATTCCCTACCAGCAGATCGTGATTGCTTTCAATGACGTTGAAAGTCTACATCTAGTCGATTTTTATACATTTGTTTGATTTATGTAAATGTGTAGGGCAGCCCGTATGACCCCACTGTTTTGTATAAATGCTCACTTTCTGGACGTGGAGCTATGATTGAGAATAGCTCACCTTTGAACATTCTGTTTTTTGTAATTAAATTCTTTGGTGAAAAAACATTTGCATTGGAATCTGTGTTTTTCCAAAGACATAACGCACACACTAACACACTAAGGTTAATTGACCTGTCCCGGGAATGTGCGAATGGATTATAGCACATGAAAATAGAAGCAGTGCAGACATATTAAGGCATGAAGAGGCTGATAAGGAAAGAAGCTTGACTTTACGGGGAACAAATATTTTTGAAGCAGCTCTTGATGAAATAACAAGCCTTGTGGGTAAACTTTTATTTTAATTGTATTGACAGTAAACTGAGCTGGTGCGATTGATAAGCAATTTAATAAAGATGTAGATTTTTCACCTCTAAAGGCCTCAAAACGATCACAGGTTTAAATAAAGCAGTCAGAAATTTGAATAAAACAAAAATGTCACTACACAAAATCACATCTGTCTAGCAAAGCAGCCAAAATCTACCATATTGACATTGAAGTCATTTATCTGGAAGCAATACTTATGAGTAAGTAGAAGCATATTTAAAAGAGGAAATTGGAAGAGTAGAAAATGAACTCATCCTTTTTGAGTCTTTTTCTTCTTTTCCTGCAGCTTTTTAGTCTTCTCAGCCTTTACCTCCTCATTTTCTTCCTCCTCATCTTCCTCATCTGCTGTTTTTTCAGGTTCCTCCTTTTCATCTATTGTCTTCATATCTTTTATTTCTTCGACCCTGTCTTTCTTAGCTCTCCTGTCCTTTAATTTCCCTTCTTTTGGCTTCATGAGTTTTTTGTCTGGCAGTGGCTTGTTTCTAAGACCTCTTGATGTTCCTTTCTTTGACTTTCCTTTTTTGACAAGTCCATCATCGTCTTCATCTTCCTCCTCATCCTCTTCATCGTCTAGGTCTGGCAGCCACCAAAACATGACTTCCCAAAGAGTTGTCTCGGGCTAGAGGGTAGGGAAACGCAAGTGGTTGACACAATACAGCAAGACAAGACAGACAAGACAGCTGTTTATTTTGAGGTTGGATGATAAACTTGTCACATAGGTGAATCCTGTCTTTACCTCGGGTGGCTGTCCTCTATGTCGTAATGAGCCTGAACGTCTCACTATCACACCAACTTCTTCCTCTTCCTCCTCTGCTGTCCTCTTACCACGTAGAGTTTCTGTTTTTTCAAAAGAGACCACTCAGTCACAGCAGGCATGTCATGTTGTTACTGTGGTGCTACTTCCAGTTTACTTGCCATGAAGCCTATGAAAGCCAGAGGTGAGCACCAGGATGGAAATGACCACAAACAGACAGCGGTTGAGGGTGACATTCTCCCAGGGGGCTTCAATATGTGTCAAGTTTTGGACGGACAAGGGTTTGTGTAAAGATGCTGAAGGAAATGAAGGAAAAGGATTGGGTGATGTTATTGAAATCGAGAAAAGAAAACACTGAAATCTGATGGAGGTTAAGGAGTTCGATGGAAATGACTCACTTGTTCTGGTGACGCTGGGTTCCCTTGGTAAAATCTTGGGTTCTGATCTTGGTTGTTGTGGAAATGGAGCCATTTCCTGTCAAAAAACAACATGTATAGCTTAGAAGAAAATATGTATAGGGATGTGAACACAGTCAAAAATGATCCATGTTGGTTGTTTTCTATCTCACCTCTCTGATTTTCCTCGAAGCGTACATTTCTGCAACAGACAGATGAAGATTTACTGATGGGGGATATCATAAATCCTGAACAATAAACAAGCATTAACTCAAGCTGTTGTATGTACATATATTCTGCTTGGCTGACGTGTTTGATTTCACTAATGTCTTATTTACATAAAATGCAACTCTACTCTGCCAACGTTATATTTGATTACAGACGGACATGACAGGTTAATAAAACTAAGAGATGCGAGGTGTGTGTACATCAACCTACCAACACTCACAATGACTATATTAAAATAATGTTATGTTATGTTGTATTAGGTTGATCCTAAGCAGCTAAATATGTGCATGTTTGACTGTAATTACCACTTAGGACTTGTATTATCTATTTATAGGGACCGTGTTAATTTAAACTATGCAGGTTTGCTGATCACTGTTACTTGGCACACTGTATGTGTACAATGATAATGTGTTGGCCTTTTTTTTTTTTTTTTTTTTTTTTTTTTTTTTTTTTTTATTCAAGTTGTGACAAATATATAATCCCTAGTATTTTCTTTTAACAACTGCGACTGATAGTCACCAAAACGGTAATTTTGCTTCTCATTCAAATGCTCAGTATCGCAATACATTTGAAAGAAAATCATCTCAACTATGTCCACATTTGTGCGTAGTTTCAAAACCTTTGTTGTATATTATTGCCATCACAGTTTGTGTGGATTACAACGATGATTGTTCAACACTAGCGAGAAAATACATAATTCATTTGTATGGCAAATCAACCCTAAAATACAAAATCAAAACAAAGAAATGTCATTAATTGTTGAAAAAAGACAGGATAACAGTTGTGTTCACCATTTATTGTCTATAGTTACATGCATACTTGCTTACAGTTGGTTTTAGTGTGCAATACACAGTTTTATTTAGTTCCATTGTCTATGTTATATTACCCCAAATGGATTTTTTTTTTACTTTCCAGGCTGCTTCGCCAAAAGGTCTATTCAACATGATTTCATTTCTCACATTTTCAACACATAATGAAGTATTCCCACAAGCCAGTAGCCATAGATACGAGAGGTTGATTTAAAAACTCGGGCAAAGTTTAGACTGATTTGGTTGGCAGGTATTTCCAATTAAATACGCTCTGTGGCGTAGAGAGGTTTTTCAGTCATAGCTTTTTATTTTAAGGATATAAAGAGACCAATAAGTGCTTCATTGCTCGGGGAGAGGAAGTTGTATCCATGACTCTTGCTTCACATCTTGGGTCAATTTGGCCCATGTGCTTTTACGCTTGAATAATAATACCCATAAATACTTGACCAAACAATCAGGGAGAACCACCATCAACAACACGTCCATCAAATGTCCAGTTTTTAAGCCAGTTTGAGTTCTTCGACAGCGAGCCGTTCTGTAACGAGCATGTATTTATATACACAACAACAAATATTAACTTCTTTACTAAATCAAACCCGGAAAAAAGCCTCGATCCCACCGACCATATGCTGCCAAAACAGTGTCTGGATTCATGTTGGACACCTCTGATTGGTTTAGCTACTTTTCTATTTGGTGCCTTAAAGGTCAAAAGATATCCATCGTTTCAGGTTAAAATTGTGCCAAACTTTTAACAGCAATTTCCCTGCCAATATCTTTCAATGTGAGGCAGGAAGTAACTACACATTTTACTGTAGTTATTTAGCTGTTTTTGAGTTTAAGTGCTTATATTTATGTATAATTAAGCTTTTTAGAAGGACTTGCTTCTCACAATTGCCCAGATTATCATAAAAGGACAAATAGAAACTATATCTTAAATTATATAAATAGAAACAGTAGGATATTTATAAAGAGGCAATTGTGTCTCATGGTTCAAGAAAACCCCAAATGCTTAATTGCCAAACAATACATTAATAAATCTATCACTTCTGGATAGGAACATTTAAAAGAATGTAGTATTAAGAAGTGCACAAATCTAGCATAAAATGATGTTTTAATCCTGTTTTTTTTTTAGGGATTTTAAGGCTCGAGAATAGATTAAAAGCAGTATCCGGTAGGAAATGCTTTTCTGATTTGCGTTTAATAGTTTTTTCGTGTACCTCGACTACAGCCTGGAGTAGAAAAAACCCCAAAAAAAGAAACCAAAGTGAACAACTCACTGCAGCACATTTTCAAACGAAAAACCACGTTATATAAAAACACTACAGTCCAATCAGCTCATACGGAGGATTAGCCAAACCTATACTGAAAAGAGAATAGATAATATATTACTGTTGCAAGTCTCTTACACTTAGTATTTATAGTCTGCGTTCACAAAGTGAGCGGGGGTCGTATGAAGGCGTGACCTTTGACCCCGGCTCAGGATGACAAAGCTTTGTGAGGGCGACTCCGGCGTGTGGTTAACGTGTGGAAGCGTTTATATATAAAGACCAATACCTACAGCACACTGTCACTGCCTGAAATGTCATGAGTGGTAAAAAAATAATACCAATGGCGTAAACTCGCTCGCTTTGTTGTTCAATGCTGTGATATGGAAGATGAATGAGATTCAACAAAAGCTGGTGGCGCTGGTTTCCCCAAAAACATTGTGAACTTTTCAGCTATTGCACAATAAGGGAACTACTGTACTGTATGTCACAATGATTAAGGTTTTAGGGATCACACTGACTTTATGAGAGATTGGCTTTTTAATCGCTTTACCAGAAATAAAACAAGATAAACGTTATCCCATATTTCTCTTTGTGGATATTTCTATATTGTGCATGTCATGTTATTATACAATTCGATCACTGGGTGTTCAATACAATGCTAATCACAATGGGAATGAGTTACAAAAAGGTACATTCTCTCAAGATTTTTAATTCGACTTTTTCCCTAATATTATATATTATTTGATTTCCTGTGCACAAGTCTTGAAAAAGACATCTTGGTCCTTGTGGACTGCCTGTTTAAAATGTATACATTAGGACGTAAACACACAATAAACAAGCCGTAAAAAACAAACTATATTGTAAACAGACTCGTTGCCCGGCAACCAAAATTTAATACGCAAGATCTGGAGATGGCACCTAAATTATTAATGTTTTCCGATGCAGTTTGAGGTTTGTGTAAATAAACAAGTCTGTGTTTTAAATGTTTAAGGAACTCCAAATTTGATTACATTTCAGCGATTAACGAGAGTGTAAACGTACCCGGCAATAAACCTGATTCTGAATTATTTTTATTTATTTTATTATTTTTCTCTCTTTATATTAATTGTATTCCTTGTCTTTCTTACTGTAAATTCATTTATATGAACATATTATGAACAATTTAGAGTCAAATCAAGAGCTAACAGTGTTTGGCTGATGGCTAACCTGTATTCTTTAACAATAAATAATAAAAACATAGCAGCGTTTATTACAAAAAGAAGATTTAGGAGCTGATTCTCTAATCTAAAGTTGGTTAAAACGATCAAAAAGCCAAACGATCAAAACGTCATTGCTCCCTCTTAAAGAGTGCGTATGTTTCGTACCCCTCCTCTATTCTTTCCCTGATTTTCCCGCCACAAATTCCTTCTTCTCAGCATTTGGCAGATAAGATTGCACTAAAATTCGTTTTGCTTGTGCTATACCATGTGCTTTGTAAACACATCGCCCCCCCCCCTCCTCACTGGGGGGCCCTCCTTCACATAATACAGGATCACAACCTGGAATACTTTTAATAATTACCACTCGAATACGTAGCGAGGGAGAGGATTGTTTGTCACGGCTGAGTGTTAGTGGTTAGAAATGAGTGGGGGGGGGNTTAACGGCTCGTTGTAGCTCCAATAGCTCCAGCCCCCACCCTCCCTGTGAGCACAGTGTGCTCTGATTGGTTGGGACGTTGTGAATCGCGCTGAGCTCCGTGGAGGTGTGGTTTGCTTGTTTAGCGATACACAGCAAAACACAGCCAAACTCATCCTGAGCACACACAAAGTCACAGCCGAAGTAAAAACAATAAGTTAGACCCTCCAGAAAAACGCGGGCAAAGATCCTTGATTATGCGGACTAAAATCCTTGATTATGCGGGCTAAAATCCTTGATTATGCGATTAAACATGCAGGGTTTTCACTTTTCTTCTCAACTTTGTGTGGAAAAATGCGGGGATTATGCGGCCTTTTGATAAATATGCGGCCTTTTAAAAATCTGCGCCATTTTGCTGATTATGCGGTAAATTCTGCTATCGCAGAATCGTGTTTTTCTGGAGGGTCTAATAAGTGTGGCTTGATATTGAGTAAGAAAAAGGTTGATAAACGCTGTGAGAATGGGTCTGCAGAGAGAATTTCGCCGCGATCCCAACTGTCTGTTATCAGCCTGCAGCCAGGGAGGAGAGATCAGCAGAGCTGCATGCACTGAGTGTGTGTGTGTGAGGAAGTCCGTGGATTGGTCAATTTGGACCAATCAGGGGGGGCTTAACGTAACGGCTCTGCGGACGTAACGTAACGGCTCAACGGATTGGTCCATTTGGTTCCGGGTAACACATGACATCATGCGGTACCCGGAAGAATCAATGGACAGTGACGTATCTCCAACAAGGCGTTTTGGGGAGGTATTTTCTGTGTTAGAGTTTTACTCGCTGCAGGGTGTACTTTGAGGGTTTTGACTCTGCAGACCGTTTACATGCATAAAAACCTTCATAACACACAAGGGGACGGGTAATAACCGGAAAAGCATGACATGGGACCTTTAAGATGGGGGCGGAGAGGTTGTTACCCTCCATGTGTCGGAAGAATAAACTGTTTAACAGCCCAGTCTCTTTCTTTTGACGATGTCACGAGTGTTGAGTGAAAACAAGACCTCCCCGGCCAAATGACTGGGTTTTGTGAATGATGCCTCCTGTTGTTAACACCTCAGACAAATGCCCCATCTGCCAGCGCGATGATCTGCCTGCTTTGTTGCAAAGTGTTCCCATTACAGTCAAAGGCCTGTGTTGTTTGGCCTCCAGTCAGAAAATGCTTTCTCCTCTCCCATCTTGTGTAGAAAGCAGTAGGAGCAGTGCGAGCTCTGACACCCACCAGCTCCCCCCTGTCCTCCCCCAGCAAGCATGGCGATCGCTTCATTCCCTCCCGGGCTGGAGCCAACTGGAGTGTCAACTTCCACCGCATCAATGTGAGTCTGCTGACATACAACCAGGAGTCACTGTCTTTTCTACCAAAAGAACAGTGGCTCTTAACAGAACACACAACAAAGAACAAGTGTTGATTGTAGCTTTTAAGAAACCACATTTTCTGTAACGTTTTACTATTGATTTTCTTGGCTTTGAGTGATTGTTTATCTATTCCAATTTCTGATGTAGGAAATTGAAAAGTCGCACAATCAAAACAGAAAAACCAAAGATGGCACAACAGACAGCAACAAAGGTAATCACTCCACCTTTATATCCAGAAACAAGCCATGGGACATATTTATATAATAACAGATTATGTTGCACTTGCAGTATTTTATTTGCAATTATTTACTACTTTTGATAATAGTTCCTCATCATGAAATATTCTGCTTTTCTTTGTTCAAAGTTTACATAGACTTAACAACTGACCCAAACTAGTAGTATTCGTAGTAGTAATTTTTTTTAAATGAGTAGATGCTGCTGAGACTTTGCCAGTTAGGATAGAATATCAGGTTCTTCCTCATGAACTCGTAACTGCAAGAGATGAGATAATTATTAGGCAATATCCTCCCCTGTTAGGAAGCATTATAATCTTCCTAGTTAAAAACATGTATAAAGTTTTATATTTTATGTATGCACCACGACATCAAGTCAAATTCCTCGTACTTGTGAAACTACCTGGCAATAAACCCGTTTCTGAATCATAATAATAATGCAATAGATTTAAAGTACAATATAAGGTTTGTTGACTGTTCTCCAAAACAAGTTTCACCTTTTTATGGTGTATTTTTGTGTGTGTATTGTTTCACTGCCGCAGCCACTTAATACAAATGATAAGGGCCTTAAACTAACATTTATTGTTTTGTACAACATTCCAAAGCCCAAGCATATTCAATTTACTATAATAGTATAAGAAGAATTAGAAATCCTATACAAATATTGATTTTGTTTTTGCCATTGTTACTTACAAATATTACTCAAGCCCAGAGTTCCCGTTAGAATATTTTTTCGCCGGTCAACATGTCCGTTAAAGTTGAAATCTTCCGGACAACATTTGAAAAGTGCCGGTCAAAGGTCTTCTTTGTTATTTATTGAGCTTTAAAACAAATTGATATGATTCGATATTAAACAAACTAATTATAGTAGATTAACTACATTTTTCAAAAGTGTACAGTAACTTACAATAACACAGGAATAATAAACGGAGCGCTCTCTCCTCCTGACAGCCCGTCAGTATCATGCAGCTCGCAGATCAGTAATGAGTGACCCGACAGTAAAACTAAACATATCTATAACTAGTTACGGTAGTTTGAGAGGTTATTAAAATAGCTACGTATGATGTTCTAACCTGAAGTGTGTGTGTTTTGTTCTGCTCACCGCTGCATGTGATCATGCAGAGCTGCGTGTCGACTCGTCAGCAGCAGCTGATCTCTCTCCCGTCAGATTAGACTTCACTCGCGTTTATGTCC
The DNA here is from genome assembly GCF_000735185.1 of Notothenia coriiceps. Classification (NCBI taxonomy): domain Eukaryota; kingdom Metazoa; phylum Chordata; class Actinopteri; order Perciformes; family Nototheniidae; genus Notothenia; species Notothenia coriiceps. Next base: position 69,786 of record NW_011348321.1, read on the forward strand.
ATTTCGATCAGATCCAGCTAGTTCTAGCTAATGATAGGACTACCTGTTTATTAAAAGACACCTAAACAATAAGCGTCGCTATGCAACTGGGTGAGGCCACAAAGTATAACGCAGCATTATGCATTTGTTTACATGCCCACCGGAACCCCGAGGCATTACCAACAGATCAACGCACAATCAACCCATACAGGACATCTCTTTCTCCACATTACGTGTTAGACATTAGAATTGACTATTATTGTCTGTCACATACTCTTTTGTCTGTCACATAAGTGGCGCAACTGATGCGGTATTGCGCTAAGGGGAAATTATTTTGTCCGTCACTTTGACCGGAGAGATTTAGATTTGCCCGTCTTCAGCATATTTTACCGGTCATAGTCCGGTAATTACCGGCTAACGGGAACTCTGCTCTAACTACTACTGATCATCAAAATTGCTACAGATTAATTATCTGTCAATTGTTCTGTGCTCTGAAAAAATCTGCATTTCAGTATAGTTTGTTCTGCAAAGAAAAGATTTGATACCGCTTTTCACAAACAGTGTACATCTGGTGTGAGTCGGACCCTTTTTCAGCCTATTCCTTCAGGTATCTGCCTGCTCCAGTCAAAGTTGATAATTTGACCTTCTCTTGTTTACTAAACCTCGACAGGCTCATGGAAACTGGAGATAAGGGAAACAAAGCTTTGTGAAGAATTGTCCCTGATCTATAGAGATGTGAGAGCGTGCTATAAAATTGCAGAGGGAGCTGCCAAGGCACAC